>NW_027176256.1:0-67526 GCF_023055335.1 Clinocottus analis | reverse complement strand
CAAAGTCGGAAGGACTGGAGTTCGCTGCCTCCAACTAATACGGCCGTTACGGTTCCAACGATCCCTTCGCCGAGCTCGTGGGACCTCGGGAAGGCACTTTTTCAAATCGGCCATTTTGTTTTTGCTTCTTCGGCTCGTGCGGCTTTCACTGAAAGTCGGAAGGACTCGAGTTTCCGGCCTCCCACTAATACGGCCGTCGCGGTTTCAACGATCCCCTCGCCGAGCTCGTGGGACCTCAGGAAGTCAGTTTTTTCAAATCGGCCATTTTGTTTTTGCTTCTTCGGCTCGTGCGGCTTTTACGCAAAGTCGGAAGGTCTCGAGTTTGCTGCACTCCCACTAATACGGCCGTCGCGGTTCCAACGATCCCTTCGCCGAGCTCGTGGGACCTCGGGAAGTCAGGTTTTTCAAATCGGCCATTTTGTTTTTGCTTCTTCGGCTCGTGCGGCTTTCACGCAAAGCCGGTCGGACTCGAGTTTGCTGCGCTCCCACTAATACGGCCGTCGCGGTTCCAACGATCCCTTCGCCGAGCTCGTGGGACCTCGGGAAGGCACTTTTTGCAAATCGGCCATTTTGTTTTTGTTTCTTCGGCTCGTGAGGCTTTCACATAATGTTGGAAGGACACGACTTGGCTGCGCTCACACTAGTACGGCCGTCGCGGTTCCAACGATCACGTCGCCGAGCTCGTGGGACCTCGGGAAGGCACTTTTTGCAAATCGGCCATTTTGTTTTTGCTTCTTCGGCTCGTGCGGCTTTCACGCAAAATCGGAAGGACTGGAGTTCGCTGCCTCCAACTAATACGGCCGTTACGGTTCCAACGAACCCGTCGCCGAGCTCGTGGGACCTCTGGAAGGCACTTTTTTCAAATCGGCCATTTTGTTTTTGCTTCTTCGGCTCGTGCGGCTTTCACATAATGTCGGACGGACTCGAGTTTTCGGCCTCCCACTAATACGGCTGTGGCGGTTCCAACGGTTCCGACCCCGAGCTCGTGAGACCTCGGGAAGGCACTTTTTTCAAATCGGCCATTTTGTTTTTGCTTCTTCGGCTCGTGCGGCTTTCACATAATGTCGGACGGACTCGAGTTTTCGGCCTCCCACTGGTACGGCCGTCGCGGTTCCAACGATCCCTTCGCCGAGCTCTTGGGACCACGGGAAGACAGTTTTTTTTTTCAAATCGGCCATTTTGTTTTTGCTTCTTCGGCTCGTGTAGCTGTAACAGAAAGTCGGAAGGACATGCAGATGTGAATAAATTGTGTATAAATACAGGGTATAAGTACACCCCTTTCATAGTGTCCTTATTCGCACATAACAACTTGTGACACCTCATTTCAATTTGAATCAATTCAGTTTATTTTGAATAGCTCAGAATAACAGCGTAAAACTCGAGTCGTTTCGACCCGAGGACGAGGCCGAGGGCTCACGGGTCATTCTGACCCCGGGGACGACGGCGAGGACGGGAGCTTGGCTATAAACGCGGGTCAATCTGACCCCGGGGGAACGGGGGCCGAGAGCTCGACGATAAACGCGGGTCATTCTGACCCCGTGGACGGGGCCGGGAGCTCGGCGATAAATGCGGGTCATTTAGACCCCGGGGACGACGCCGGGAGCTCGGTGATATACGCGGGTCATTCTGACCCCGGGGACGAGGCCGGGAGCTCAGCGATAAACACGGGTCAGTCTGACCCGGGGGACGACGGCGAGGGGTGGGCTCGGCGATGAACGCGAGTCATTTTGACCCATGGGACGAGGCCGAGCGCTCGCTCAAACTCGTGGGTCGAACAGACCCCAGGGCGACGGCGAGGGCTCGGTGGCAAGACGCGGGTCGTTTTGACCCGAGGACGACGGGCTTTAGTGATTCATACGTACATGCATGCATGCATGCATGCATGCATACGTATACACTGGTAGTGGATCATTTTGTGACCCTGAGACCGAGATACACAGAAATACATAAACACTCGAACGTAGGTCTTTTTGACCCAGAAGGCAACAGGAGGGTTAAAGAATTAAAGAACAGAGTTGAAAACTAGATTTTCTTTAAAAAATTCATTTTTTTTACTTTTCCATCAAGAAAGTATCTCAGAACATCGGAACTACAAATTGTATGACATTTTCATGAATACATGAAGCTTTCATCACTATACTGCCCCGTAAGCTGCATTTACTCATTTTCATGCTCTTAAGCGAAGTTTCAGACTGAACAGAGTTGAAAACTAGATTTTCTTAAAGAATTCATTTTTTTTACTTCTTCATCAAGAAAGTGTCTCAGAACATCGGAACTACAAATTGTATGACATTTTCATGAATACATGAAGCTTTCATCACTATACTGCCCTGTAAGCTGCATTTACTCATTTTTATGCTCTTATACGGCATAAAAGACTGAACAGAGTTGAAAACTAGATTTTCTTAAAGAATTCATTTTTTTTACTTCTCCATCAAGAAAGTATCTCAGTAAATCGGAACTACATATAGTATGACGTTTTCATGAATACGTGAAGCTTTCATCACTATACTGCCCGTAAGCTGCATTTACTCATTTTTGTGCTCTTATACGGCGTTATAGACTGAACAGAGTTGAAAACTAAATTTTCTTAACCCTCGTGTTATCATCACTCATTCCTCGCACACCCCGTGTCCTGCTGGGTCAATCTGTCTTTGCTAAAGAGCCTTCGATCAGCGCGAGCACACCAACGAGGCCGACCGCGGGATTACGCAGATGTGAATAAATTGTGTATAAATACAGGGTATAAGTACACCCCTTTCATAGTGTCCTTATTCGCACATAACAACTTGTGACACCTCATTTCAATTTGAATCAATTCAGTTTATTTTGAATAGCTCAGAATAACAAATACACATGATGATTATTATTTTCTTTTTTTTTGTAAACGCCTCAGAGGGCTTTACAATCTGGACACGTACGAAATGACGTCACGTGTCTTGGCTAAAGAGCCTTTAATCAGCGCGAGCGCACCAACGTAGCCGACCGCGGGATTACGCAGATATGAATACATTGTGTATAAATACAGCGTATAAGTACACCCCTTTCATAGAACGAGAAGCGCGGGGCGGGTCGGGTCGGGACGGCTGGAACGCGATCACGTCCAGGCCGATCGAATGGGCTCTGGCCGCGACCGTGCCGGCCTGGGACGATTCCGCTCCCGCTCGAGAAGCCAGGCGACGGGTGATGTTTCCGCAGAGGGCGGACCAAGCGCCGCCGCCGCTGCTGAGAGCGTGGAGAGTCGCGTCCGGCAGCGTCGATCGAGGGAGGGACCGGGACCGGGACCGGGACCGGGACGGAGACCGGGTCTTTGACGATTCCGCGTTTGCCCGAGGGACGGGCCGCCGCCGCCGCCGCCGCCGCCGCGACCGAATCCGAACGTCGGTTCGCCCGTTTGGCGGGCGAGCCGGGCTCCGTGGATCGCATGGGGCCGGCGGAAGCACCCGAACGCCGTCGCGACCCCGGCGCCGGCCCCCCTCGGAATCTCGCTACGCCGACGCCGACGGACGGGATGTAGGTGACGCTGGACGCGCGTCCGTGGTGTTAATTGTACGGGCGCGCGCGCCAGAACGAAAGAGCTCGCGGGGGAACTCGAACTACGTCGTCGGTCGTCTGCGTTTCGAACCGTGATCCTTTTGCGGACACATTTGTGCGCGTGTGTGTTTGGTGTGTGTGTGTGTGTGTGTGTGTGTGTGTGTGTGTGTGTGTGTGTGTGTGTGTGTGTGTGTGTGTGTGTGTGTGTGTGTGTGTGTGTGTGTGTGTGTGTGTGTGTGTGTGTGTGTGTGTGTGTGTGTGTGTGTTTGTGTGTGTGTGTTCTGTGTTGTTGCTTGTAACACTGGTGATGAATGTAAGAAAAAAACAATACAATGCAACTGTCTTGTCATGTCTTTATTTGTATCATTTATTTATTTATTTTTTTACATTTAGCATACGGGATGACTTGTAATACAACGTAAAACTCGAGTCGTTTCGACCCGAGGACGAGGCCGAGGGCTCACGGGTCATTCTGACCCCGGGGACGACGGCGAGGCCGGGAGCACGGCTATAACGCGGGTCATTCTGACCCCGTTGACGAGGCCGGGAGTTCAGCGATATACGCGGGTCAGTCTGACCCCGGGGACGAGGGCCGGGAGCTCGGCAATATACGCGGGTCATTCTGACCCCGGGACAGGGGCCGGGAGCTCAGCGATAAACGCGGGTCATTCTGACCCCGGGGGACGGGGGCCGGGAGCTCGGCAATATACGCGGGTCATTCTGACCCCGGGACAGGGGCCGGGAGCTCGGCTATAAACGCGGGTCATTCTGACCCCGGGGGACGGGGGCCGGGAGCTCGGCGATATACGCGGGTCATTTTGACTCCGGGGACGACGCCGGGAGCTCGGTGATATACGCGGGTCATTTAGACCCCAGGGACGAGGCCGGGAGTTCAGCGATAAACACTGGTCAGTCTGACCCGGGGGACGACGGCGAGGGGAGGGCTCGGCGATGAACGCGAGTCATTTTGACCCGAGGGACGAGGCCGAGCGCTCACTCAAACTCGAGGGTCGAACACACCCCAGGGCGACGGCGATGGCTCGGTGGCAAGACGCGGGTCGTTTTGACCCGAGGACGACGGGCTTTAGGGATTCATACGTACATGCATGCATGCATGCATACGTATACACTGGTAGTGGATCATTTTGTGACCCTGAGACCGAGATACACAGAAATACATAAACACTCGAACGTAGGTCTTTTTGACCCAGATGGCAACAGGAGGGTTAAAAAAAATCTTTTTTTTTTTACTTTTCCATCAAGGAAGTGTCTCAGAACATCGGAACTACAAATTGTATGGCGTTTTCTTGAATACGTGAAGCTTTCATCACTATACTGCCAGTAAGCTGCATTTACTCATTTTCATGCTCTTATACGCCATTAAAGACTGAACAGAGTTGAAAACTAGATATTCTTAAAGAATTCATTTTTTTTTACTTCTCCATCAAGAAAGTGTCTCAGAAGATCGGAACTACAAATTGTATGGCGTTTTCATGAATACGTGAAGCTTTCATCACTATACTGCACGTAAGCTGCATTTACTCATTTTTATGCTCTTAAACGGCGTTTCAGACTGAACAGAGTTGAAAACTCGATTTTCTTAAAGAATTCATTTTTTTTACGTCTCCATCAAGACAGTGTCTCAGAACATCGGAACTACATATAGTATGACATTTTCATGAATACCTGAAGCTTTCATCACTATACTGCACGTAAGCTGCATTTACTCATTTTTATGCTCTTAAACGGCGTTTCAGAGTGAACAGAGTTGAAAACTCGATTTTCTTAAAGAATTCATTTTTTTTACTTCTCCATCAAGAAGGTGTCTCAGAACATCAGAACAACATATATTATGACATTTTCATAAATACCTGAAGCTTTCATCACTATACTGCACGTAAGCTGCATTTACTCATTTTTATGCTCTTAAACGGCGTTTCAGACTGAACAGAGTTGAAAATTCGATTTTCTTAAAGAATTCATTTTTTTTACTTCTCCATCAAGAAAGTGTCTCAGAACATTGGAACTACGTATGACATTTTCATGAATACCTGAAGCTTTCATCACTATACTGCACGTAAGCTGCATTTACTCATTTTTATGCTCTTAAACGGCGTTTCAGAGTGAACAGAGTTGAAAACTAGATTTTCTTAAAAAAAATCATTTTTTTTACTTCTCATCAAGAAAGTGTTTCAGAACATCAGAACTACAAATTGTATGACATTTTCATGAATACTTGAAGCTTTCATCACTATACTGCCCGTAAGCTGCATTTACTCATTTTTATGCTCTTAAACGGCGTTTCAGACTGAACAGAGTTGAAAACTCGATTTTCTTAAAGAATTCATTTTTTTTACTTCATCAAGAAAGTGTCTCAGAACATCGGAACTACATATAGTATGACATTTTCACGAATACCTGAAGCTTTCATCACTATACTGCACGTAAGCTGCATTTACTCATTTTTATGCTCTTAAACGGCGTTTCAGACTGAACAGAGTTGAAAACTCGATTTTCTTAAAGAATTCATTTTTTTTACTTCTCCATCAAGAAAGTGTCTCAGAACATCGGAACTACATATAGTATGACATTTTCATGAATACCTGAAGCTTTCATCACTATACTGCACGTAAGCTGCATTTACTCATTTTATGCTCTTAAACGGCGTTTCAGAGTGAACAGAGTTGAAAACTCGATTTTCTTAAAGAATTCATTTTTTTTACTTCTCCATCAAGAAGGTGTCTCAGAACATCAGAACAACATATATTATGACATTTTCATGAATACCTGAAGCTTTCATCACTATACTGCACGTAAGCTGCATTTACTCATTTTTATGCTCTTAAACGGCGTTTCAGACTGAACAGAGTTGAAAACTAGATTTTCTTAAAGAATTCATTTTTTTTTACTTCATCAAGAAAGTGTCTCAGAACATCGGAACTACAAATTGTATGACATTTTCATGAATACCTGAAGCTTTCATCACTATACTGCCCGTAAGCTGCATTTACTCATTTTTATGCTCTTATACGGCATAAAAGACTGAACAGAGTTGAAAACTAGATTTTCTTAAAGAATTCATTTTTTTTACTTCTCCATCAAGAAAGTGTCTCAGTACATCGGAACTACATATAGTATGACGTTTTCATGAATACGTGAAGCTTTCATCACTATACTGCCCGTAAGCTGCATTTACTCATTTTTGTGCTCTTATACGGCGTTATAGACTGAACAGAGTTGAAAACTAGATTTTCTTAACCCTCGTGTTGTCATCACTCATTCCTCGCACACCCCGTGTCCTGCTGGGTCAATCTGTCTTTGCTAAAGAGCCTTCGATCAGCGCGAGCACACCAACGAGGCCGACCGCGGGATTACGCAGATGTGAATAAATTGTGTATAAATACAGGGTATAAGTACACCCCTTTCATAGTGTCCTTATTCGCACATAACAACTTGTGACACCTCATTTCAATTTGAATCAATTCAGTTTATTTTGAATAGCTCAGAATAACAAATACACATGATGATTATTATTTTCTTTTTTTTTGTAAACGCCTCAGAGGGCTTTACAATCTGGACACGTACGAAATGACGTCACGTGTCTTGGCTAAAGAGCCTTTAATCAGCGCGAGCGCACCAACGTAGCCGACCGCGGGATTACGCAGATATGAATACATTGTGTATAAATACAGCGTATAAGTACACCCCTTTCATAGAACGAGAAGCGCGGGGCGGGGCGGGTCGGGACGGCTGGAACGCGATCACGTCCAGGCCGATCGAATGGGCTCTGGCCGCGACCGTGCCGGCCTGGGACGATTCCGCTCCCGCTCGAAAAGCCAGGCGACGGGTGATGTTTCCGCAGAGGGCGGACCAAGCGCCGCCGCTGCTGAGAGCGTGGAGAGTCGCGTCTGACAGCGTCGATCGAGGGAGGGACCGAGACCGGGACCGGGACCGGGACCGAGACCGGGTCTTTGACGATTCCGCGTTTGCCCGAGGGGCGGGCCGCCGCCGCCGCGACCGAATCCGAAAGTCGGTTCGCCCGTTTGGCGGGCGAGCCGGGCTCCGTGGATCGCACGGGGCCGGCGGAAGCACCCGAACGCCGTCGCGACCCCGGCGCCGGCCCTCCTCGGAATCTCGCTACGCCGACGCCGACGGACGGGATGTAGGTGACGCTGGACGCGCGTCCGTGGTGTTAATTGTACGGGCGCGCGCGCCAGAACCACAGCTCGCAGTGCTACCGGAGAACGAAAGAGCTCGCGGGGGAACTCGAACGCTACGTCGTCGGTCGTCTGCGTTTCGAACCGTGATCCTGTGGCGGACACATTTGTGCGAGTGTGTGTGTGTGTGTGTGTGTGTGTGTGTGTGTGTGTGTGTGTGTGTGTGTGTGTGTGTGTGTGTGTGTGTGTGTGTGTGTGTTCTGTGTCGTTGCTTGTAACACTGGTGATGAATGTAAGAAAAAAACAATACAATGCAACTGTCTTGTCATGTCTTTATTTGTATCATTTATTTATTTACATTTAGCATACGGGATGACTTGTAATACAACGTAAAACTCAAGTCGTTTCGACCCGAGGACGAGGCCGAGGGCTCACGGGTCATTCTGACCCCGGGGACGACGGCGAGGCCGGGAGCTCGGCTATAAACGCGGGTCATTCTGACCCCGGGGGACGGGGGCCGGGAGCTCGGCGATATACGCGGGTCATTTTGACTCCGGGGACGACGCCGGGAGCTCGGTGATATACGCGGGTCATTTAGACCCCAGGGACGAGGCCGGGAGTTCAGCGATAAACACTGGTCAGTCTGACCCGGGGGACGACGGCGAGGGGAGGGCTCGGCGATGAACGCGAGTCATTTTGACCCGAGGGACGAGGCCGAGCGCTCACTCAAACTCGAGGGTCGAACACACCCCAGGGCGACGGCGATGGCTCGGTGGCAAGACGCGGGTCGTTTTGACCCGAGGACGACGGGCTTTAGGGATTCATACGTACATGCATGCATGCATGCATGCATACGTATACACTGGTAGTGGATCATTTTGTGACCCTGAGACCGAGATACACAGAAATACATAAACACTCGAACGTAGGTCTTTTTGACCCAGATGGCAACAGGAGGGTTAAAAAAAATCTTTTTTTTTTTTTACTTTTCCATCAAGGAAGTGTCTCAGAACATCGGAACTACAAATTGTATGGCGTTTTCTTGAATACGTGAAGCTTTCATCACTATACTGCCAGTAAGCTGCATTTACTCATTTTCATGCTCTTATACGCCATTAAAGACTGAACAGAGTTGAAAACTAGATATTCTTAAAGAATTCATTTTTTTTACTTCTCCATCAAGAAAGTGTCTCAGAACATCGGAACTACAAATTGTATGGCGTTTTCATGAATACGTGAAGCTTTCATCACTATACTGCCAGTAAGCTGCATTTACTCATTTTCATGCTCTCAAGCGGAGTTTCAGACTGAACAGAGTTGAAAACTAAATTTTCTTAAAGAATTCATTTTTTTTTCTCACTTTTTCATCAAGAAAGTGTCTCAGAACATCGGAACTACAAATTGTATGGCGTTTTCATGAATACGTGAAGCTTTCATCACTATACTGCCAGTACGCTGCATTTACTCATTTTCATGCTCTCAAGCGGAGTTTCAGACTGAACAGAGTTGAAAACTAAATTTTCTTAAAGAATTCATTTTTTTTTTACTTTTTCATCAAGAAAGTGTCTCAGAACATCGGAACTACATATAGTATGACGTTTTCATGAATACCTGAAGCTTTCATCACTATACTGCCCGTAAGCTGTATTTACTCATTTTTATGCTCTTAAACGGCGTTTCAGACTGAACAGAGTTGAAAACTCGATTTTCTTAAAGAATTCATTTTTTTTACTTCTCCATCAAGAAAGTGTCTCAGAACATCGGAACAACATATAGTATGACATTTTCATGAATACCTGAAGCTTTCATCACTATACTACACGTAAGCTGCATTTACTCATTTTTTTGCTCTTAAACGGCGTTTCAGACTGAACAGAGTTGAAAACTAGATTTTCTTGAAGAATTCTTTTTTTTTTAACTTCTCCATCAAGAAAGTGTCTCAGAACATCGGAACTACAAATTGTATGACATTTTCATGAATACCTGAAGCTTTCATCAACATGTTGCCGGTAAGCTGCATTTACTCATTTTTATGATCTTAAACGGCGTTTCAGACTGAACAGAGTTGAAAACTCGATTTTCTTAAAGAATTCACTTTTTTCACTTTTTCATCAAGAAAGTGTCTCAGAACATCGGAACTACATATAGTATGACGTTTTCACGAATACCTGAAGCTTTCATCACTATACTGCACGTAAACTGCATTTACTCATTTTTATGCTCTTATACAGCGTTATAGACTGAACAGAGTTGAAAACTAGATTTTCTTAACCCTTGTGTGGCCTCACCGATCCGATCCGTACACACCCCGTGTCCTGCGGGTCAAACTGTCCAATGTCCTTTCATCTGGAGCCTTCGATGAGTGGGCGCTCACACCACTTGCATACAGCAGAGTGTTGATGACACACTCGGGTCAGTTTGACCCAAGGACAACAGCAGGGGCTCAGTGACACACGAGGGTCATTTTGACCCAAAGACAACGGCAGAGTGTTGATGACACACTCGGGTCAGCTTGACCCAAGGACAACAGGAGGGGCTCGGTGACACACGAGGGTCATTTTGACCCAAGGACAACGGCAGAGTGTTGATGACACACTTGGGTCATTTTGACCCAAGGACAACAGCAGGGGCTCGGTGACACACGAGGGTCATTTTGACCCAAGGACAACGGCAGGGGCTCGGTGACACACAAGGGTCATTTTGACCCAAGGACACCATCAGGGGCTCGGTGACGCACGAGGGTCATTTTGACCCAAGGACAACGGCAGAGTGTTGATGACACACTCGGGTCATTTTGACCCAAGGACAACAGCAGGGGCTCGGTGACACACGAGGGTCATTTTGACCAAAGGACACCATGAGGGGCTCGGTGACACACGAGGGTCATTTAGACCCAAGGACAACGGCAGAGTGTTGATGACACACGAGGGTCATTTTGACCCAAGGACAACGGCAGAGTGTTGATGACACACTCGGGTCATTTTGACCCAAGGACAACGGCAGGTGCTCGGTGACACACAAAGGTCATTTTGACCCAAGGACACCATCAGGGGCTCGGTGACACACGAGGGTCATTTTGACCCAAGGACAACGGCAGAGTGTTGATGACACACGAGGGTCATTTTGACCCAAGGACAACAGCATGGGCTCGGTGACACACGAGGGTCATTTTGACCCAAGGACAACGGCAGAGTGCCGATGACACACGTGGGTCATTTTGACCCAAGGACAACGGCAGAGTGTTGATGACACACTCGGGTCATTTTGACCCAAGGACAACGGCAGGGGCTTGGTGACACACGAGGGTCATTTAGACCCAAGGACAACATCAGGGGCTTGGTGACACACGAGGGTCATTTCGACCCAAGGACAACGGCGGGGGCTTGGTGACGATCGACGGTCATGTTAACCCAAGGACAACGACGGGGGGCTTGGTGACGATCGACGGTCATTGTGAACCAAGGACAAATGCAGAGCGGTTCCAACTGTAGCATCTCCGAGCACGTAGGACCTTGGGAAGGCACTTCTCTGAATCAGTTGGGGGACTTTCCGACAGTTCCGACGGTCCTAACCTCGAGCTCGTGGGAACTCCGGTACACAATTATCTAAATTGGCCATTTTGTTTTCGCTTCTTCCGCCAGCGCAGCGTTGAACAAAAGTCCGGAGAGACACGGGTTGGCTGCGATGCCACTACTACGGCCGTCGCGGTTCCAACGATCCCTGCGCCGAGCTCGTGGGACCTCGGGAAGGCACTTTTTTCAAATCGGCCATTTTGTTTTTCTTTCTTCGGCTTGTGAAGCTTTCACAGAATGTCGGAAGGACACGAGTTGGCTGCGCTCCCACTAATACGGCCGTCGCGGTTCCAACGATCCCTCCGTCGAGGTCGTGGGACCTCGGGAAGGCACTTTTTTCAAATCGGCCATTTTGTTTTTGCTTCTTCGGCTCGTGCGGCTTTCACGCAAAGTCGGAAGGACACGAGTTGGCTGCGCTCCCACTGGTACGGCCGTCGCGGTTCCAACGATCCCTTCGCCGAGCTCTTGGGACCTCGGGAAGACAGTTTTTTTCAAATCGGCCATTTTGTTTTTGCTTCTTCGGCTCGTGTAGCTGTAAAAGAAAGTCGGAAGGACACGGGTTCGCTGCGCTCCCACTAATACGGCCGTCGCGGTTCCAACGATCCCTTCGCCGAGCTCGTGGGACCACGGGAAGGCACTTTTTTCAAATCGGCCATTTTGTTTTTGCTTCTTCGGCTTGTGTAGCTGAAACAGAAAGTCGGAAGGACACGGGTTCGCTGCGCTCCCACTAATACAGCCGTCGCGGTTCCAACGATCCCTTCGCCGAGCTCGTGGGACCTTGGGAAGGTACTTTTTGCAAATCGGTCATTTTGTTTTTGTTTCTCGGCTTGTGAGGCTTTCACAGAATGTCGGAAGGACACGACTTGGCTGCGCTCCCACTAATACGGCCGTCGCGGTTCCAACGATCCCTTCGTCGAGCTCGTGGGACCTCGGGAAGTCAGGTTTTTCAAATCGGCCATTTTGTTTTTGCTTCTTCGGCTCGTGCGGCGTTCACGCAAAGTCGGTCGGACTCGAGTTTTCGGCCTCCCACTAATACGGCCGTCGCGGTTCCAACGATCCCCTCGCCGAGCTCGTGGGACCTCGGGAAGTCAGGTTTTTCAAATCGGCCATTTTGTTTTTGCTTCTTCGGCTCGTGCGGCTTTTACGCAAAGTCGGTCGGACTCGAGTTTTCGGCCTCCGACTAATACGGCCGTCGCGGTTCCAACGATCCCCTTGCCGAGCTCGTCGGACCTCGGGAAGGCACTTTTTTCAAATCGACCATTTTGTTTTTGTTTCTTCGGCTTGTGAGGCTTTCACAGAATGTCGGAAGGACACGACTTGGCTTCGCTCCCACTAATACGGCCGTCGCGGTTCCAACGATCCCTTCGCCGAGCTCGTGGGACCTCGGGAAGGCACTTTTTTCAAATCGGCCATTTTGTTTTTGTTTCTTCGGCTCGTGCGGCTTTCACGCAAACTCGGAAGGACTCGGGTTTGCTGCGCTCCCACTAATACGGCCGTCGCGGTTCCAACGATCCCTTCGCCGAGCTCGTGGGACCTCGGGAAGGCAATTTTGCAAATCGGCCATTTTGTTTTTGTTTCTTCGGCTTGTGAGGCTTTCACAGAATGTCGGAAGGACACAACTTGGCTGCGCTCCCACTAATACGGCCGTCGCGGTTCCAACGATCCCTTCGCCGAGCTCGTGGGACCTCGGGAAGTCAGGTTTTTCAAATCGGCCATTTTGTTTTTGCTTCTTCGGCTCGTGCGGCTTTCACTGAAAGTCGGAAGGACTCGAGTTTCCGGCCTCCCACTAATACGGCCGTCGCGGTTTCAACGATCCCCTCGCCGAGCTCGTGGGACCTCAGGAAGTCAGTTTTTTCAAATCGGCCATTTTGTTTTTGCTTCTTCGGCTCGTGCGGCTTTCACGCAAAGTCGGAAGGTCTCGAGTTTGCTGCACTCCCACTAATACGGCCGTCGCGGTTCCAACGATCCCTTCGCCGAGCTCGTGGGACCTCGGGAAGTCAGGTTTTTCAAATCGGCCATTTTGTTTTTGCTTCTTCGGCTCGTGCGGCTTTCACGCAAAGCCGGTCGGACTCGAGTTTGCTGCGCTCCCACTAATGCGGCCGTCGCGGTTCCAACGATCCCTTCGCCGAGCTCGTGGGACCTCGGGAAGGCACTTTTTGCAAATCGGCCATTTTGTTTTTGTTTCTTCGGCTCGTGAGGCTTTCACATAATGTCGGAAGGACACGACTTGGCTGCGCTCACACTAGTACGGCCGTCGCGGTTCCAACGATCACGTCGCCGAGCTCGTGGGACCTCGGGAAGGCACTTTTTGCAAATCGGCCATTTTGTTTTTGCTTCTTCGGCTCGTGCGGCTTTCACGCAAAGTCGGAAGGACTGGAGTTCGCTGCCTCCAACTAATACGGCCGTTACGGTTCCAACGATCCCTTCGCCGAGCTCGTGGGACCTCGGGAAGGCACTTTTTCAAATCGGCCATTTTGTTTTTGCTTCTTCGGCTCGTGCGGCTTTCACTGAAAGTCGGAAGGACTCGAGTTTCCGGCCTCCCACTAATACGGCCGTCGCGGTTTCAACGATCCCCTCGCCGAGCTCGTGGGACCTCAGGAAGTCAGTTTTTTCAAATCGGCCATTTTGTTTTTGCTTCTTCGGCTCGTGCGGCTTTTACGCAAAGTCGGAAGGTCTCGAGTTTGCTGCACTCCCACTAATACGGCCGTCGCGGTTCCAACGATCCCTTCGCCGAGCTCGTGGGACCTCGGGAAGTCAGGTTTTTCAAATCGGCCATTTTGTTTTTGCTTCTTCGGCTCGTGCGGCTTTCACGCAAAGCCGGTCGGACTCGAGTTTGCTGCGCTCCCACTAATACGGCCGTCGCGGTTCCAACGATCCCTTCGCCGAGCTCGTGGGACCTCGGGAAGGCACTTTTTGCAAATCGGCCATTTTGTTTTTGTTTCTTCGGCTCGTGAGGCTTTCACATAATGTCGGAAGGACACGACTTGGCTGCGCTCACACTAGTACGGCCGTCGCGGTTCCAACGATCACGTCGCCGAGCTCGTGGGACCTCGGGAAGGCACTTTTTGCAAATCGGCCATTTTGTTTTTGCTTCTTCGGCTCGTGCGGCTTTCACGCAAAGTCGGAAGTACTGGAGTTCGCTGCCTCCAACTAATACGGCCGTTACGGTTCCAACGAACCCGTCGCCGAGCTCGTGGGACCTCTGGAAGGCACTTTTTTCAAATCGGCCATTTTGTTTTTGCTTCTTCGGCTCGTGCGGCTTTCACATAATGTCGGACGGACTCGAGTTTTCGGCCTCCCACTAATACGGCTGTGGCGGTTCCAACGGTTCCGACCCCGAGCTCGTGAGACCTCGGGAAGGCACTTTTTTCAAATCGGCCATTTTGTTTTTGCTTCTTCGGCTCGTGCGGCTTTCACATAATGTCGGACGGACTCGAGTTTTCGGCCTCCCACTGGTACGGCCGTCGCGGTTCCAACGATCCCTTCGCCGAGCTCTTGGGACCACGGGAAGACAGTTTTTTTTCAAATCGGCCATTTTGTTTTTGCTTCTTCGGCTCGTGTAGCTGTAACAGAAAGTCGGAAGGACATGCAGATGTGAATAAATTGTGTATAAATACAGGGTATAAGTACACCCCTTTCATAGTGTCCTTATTCGCACATAACAACTTGTGACACCTCATTTCAATTTGAATCAATTCAGTTTATTTTGAATAGCTCAGAATAACAGCGTAAAACTCGAGTCGTTTCGACCCGAGGACGAGGCCGAGGGCTCACGGGTCATTCTGACCCCGGGGACGACGGCGAGGACGGGAGCTTGGCTATAAACGCGGGTCAATCTGACCCCGGGGGAACGGGGGCCGAGAGCTCGACGATAAACGCGGGTCATTCTGACCCCGTGGACGGGGCCGGGAGCTCGGCGATAAATGCGGGTCATTTAGACCCCGGGGACGACGCCGGGAGCTCGGTGATATACGCGGGTCATTCTGACCCCGGGGACGAGGCCGGGAGCTCAGCGATAAACACGGGTCAGTCTGACCCGGGGGACGACGGCGAGGGGTGGGCTCGGCGATGAACGCGAGTCATTTTGACCCATGGGACGAGGCCGAGCGCTCGCTCAAACTCGTGGGTCAAACAGACCCCAGGGCGACGGCGAGGGCTCGGTGGCAAGACGCGGGTCGTTTTGACCCGAGGACGACGGGCTTTAGGGATTCATACGTACATGCATGCATGCATGCATGCATACGTATACACTGGTAGTGGATCATTTTGTGACCCTGAGACCGAGATACACAGAAATACATAAACACTCGAACGTAGGTCTTTTTGACCCAGAAGGCAACAGGAGGGTTAAAGAATTAAAGAACAGAGTTGAAAACTAGATTTTCTTTAAAAAATTCATTTTTTTTACTTTTCCATCAAGAAAGTATCTCAGAACATCGGAACTTCATATAGTATGACGTTTGCATGAATACCTGAAGTTTTCATCACTATACTGCCCGTAAGCTGCATTTACTCATTTTTATGCTCTTATACGCCATTAAAGACTGAACAGAGTTGAAAACTAGATTTTCTTAAAGAATTCATTTTTTTTACTTCTCCATCAAGAAAGTGTCTCAGAACATCGGAACTACAAATTGTATGACGTTTTCATGAATACGTGAAGCTTTCATCACTATACTGCCCGTAAGCTGCATTTACTCATTTTCATGCTCTTAAGCGAAGTTTCAGACTGAACAGAGTTGAAAACTAGATTTTCTTAAAGAATTCATTTTTTTTACTTCTTCATCAAGAAAGTGTCTCAGAACATCGGAACTACAAATTGTATGACATTTTCATGAATACGTGAAGCTTTCATCACTATACTGCCCTGTAAGCTGCATTTACTCATTTTTATGCTCTTATACGGCATAAAAGACTGAACAGAGTTGAAAACTAGATTTTCTTAAAGAATTCATTTTTTTTACTTCTCCATCAAGAAAGTATCTCAGTAAATCGGAACTACATATAGTATGACGTTTTCATGAATACGTGAAGCTTTCATCACTATACTGCCCGTAAGCTGCATTTACTCATTTTTGTGCTCTTATACGGCGTTATAGACTGAACAGAGTTGAAAACTAAATTTTCTTAACCCTCGTGTTATCATCACTCATTCCTCGCACACCCCGTGTCCTGCTGGGACAATCTGTCTTTGCTAAAGAGCCTTCGATCAGCGCGAGCACACCAACGAGGCCGACCGCGGGATTACGCAGATGTGAATAAATTGTGTATAAATACAGGGTATAAGTACACCCCTTTCATAGTGTCCTTATTCGCACATAACAACTTGTGACACCTCATTTCAATTTGAATCAATTCAGTTTATTTTGAATAGCTCAGAATAACAAATACACATGATGATTATTATTTTCTTTTTTTTTGTAAACGCCTCAGAGGGCTTTACAATCTGGACACGTACGAAATGACGTCACGTGTCTTGGCTAAAGAGCCTTTAATCAGCGCGAGCGCACCAACGTAGCCGACCGCGGGATTACGCAGATATGAATACATTGTGTATAAGTACAGCGTATAAGTACACCCCTTTCATAGAACGAGAAGCGCGGGGCGGGTCGGGTCGGGACGGCTGGAACGCGATCACGTCCAGGCCGATCGAATGGGCTCTGGCCGCGACCGTGCCGGCCTGGGACGATTCCGCTCCCGCTCGAGAAGCCAGGCGACGGGTGATGTTTCCGCAGAGGGCGGACCAAGCGCCGCCGCCGCTGCTGAGAGCGTGGAGAGTCGCGTCCGGCAGCGTCGATCGAGGGAGGGACCGGGACCGGGACCGGGACCGGGACGGAGACCGGGTCTTTGACGATTCCGCGTTTGCCCGAGGGACGGGCCGCCGCCGCCGCCGCCGCCGCCGCGACCGAATCCGAACGTCGGTTCGCCCGTTTGGCGGGCGAGCCGGGCTCCGTGGATCGCATGGGGCCGGCGGAAGCACCCGAACGCCGTCGCGACCCCGGCGCCGGCCCCCCTCGGAATCTCGCTACGCCGACGCCGACGGACGGGATGTAGGTGACGCTGGACGCGCGTCCGTGGTGTTAATTGTACGGGCGCGCGCGCCAGAACGAAAGAGCTCGCGGGGGAACTCGAACTACGTCGTCGGTCGTCTGCGTTTCGAACCGTGATCCTTTTGCGGACACATTTGTGCGCGTGTGTGTTTAGTGTGTGTGTGTGTGTGTGTGTGTGTGTGTGTGTGTGTGTGTGTGTGTGTGTGTGTGTGTGTGTGTGTGTGTGTGTGTGTGTTTGTGTGTGTGTGTTCTGTGTTGTTGCTTGTAACACTGGTGATGAATGTAAGAAAAAAACAATACAATGCAACTGTCTTGTCATGTCTTTATTTGTATCATTTATTTATTTATTTTTTTACATTTAGCATACGGGATGACTTGTAATACAACGTAAAACTCGAGTCGTTTCGACCCGAGGACGAGGCCGAGGGCTCACGGGTCATTCTGACCCCGGGGACGACGGCGAGGCCGGGAGCACGGCTATAACGCGGGTCATTCTGACCCCGTTGACGAGGCCGGGAGTTCAGCGATATACGCGGGTCAGTCTGACCCCGGGGACGAGGGCCGGGAGCTCGGCAATATACGCGGGTCATTCTGACCCCGGGACAGGGGCCGGGAGCTCAGCGATAAACGCGGGTCATTCTGACCCCGGGGGACGGGGGCCGGGAGCTCGGCAATATACGCGGGTCATTCTGACCCCGGGACAGGGGCCGGGAGCTCGGCTATAAACGCGGGTCATTCTGACCCCGGGGGACGGGGGCCGGGAGCTCGGCGATATACGCGGGTCATTTTGACTCCGGGGACGACGCCGGGAGCTCGGTGATATACGCGGGTCATTTAGACCCCAGGGACGAGGCCGGGAGTTCAGCGATAAACACTGGTCAGTCTGACCCGGGGGACGACGGCGAGGGGAGGGCTCGGCGATGAACGCGAGTCATTTTGACCCGAGGGACGAGGCCGAGCGCTCACTCAAACTCGAGGGTCGAACACACCCCAGGGCGACGGCGATGGCTCGGTGGCAAGACGCGGGTCGTTTTGACCCGAGGACGACGGGCTTTAGGGATTCATACGTACATGCATGCATGCATGCATACGTATACACTGGTAGTGGATCATTTTGTGACCCTGAGACCGAGATACACAGAAATACATAAACACTCGAACGTAGGTCTTTTTGACCCAGATGGCAACAGGAGGGTTAAAAAAAATCTTTTTTTTTTTACTTTTCCATCAAGGAAGTGTCTCAGAACATCGGAACTACAAATTGTATGGCGTTTTCTTGAATACGTGAAGCTTTCATCACTATACTGCCAGTAAGCTGCATTTACTCATTTTCATGCTCTTATACGCCATTAAAGACTGAACAGAGTTGAAAACTAGATATTCTTAAAGAATTCATTTTTTTTTACTTCTCCATCAAGAAAGTGTCTCAGAACATCGGAACTACAAATTGTATGGCGTTTTCATGAATACGTGAAGCTTTCATCACTATACTGCACGTAAGCTGCATTTACTCATTTTTATGCTCTTAAACGGCGTTTCAGACTGAACAGAGTTGAAAACTCGATTTTCTTAAAGAATTCATTTTTTTTACGTCTCCATCAAGACAGTGTCTCAGAACATCGGAACTACATATAGTATGACATTTTCATGAATACCTGAAGCTTTCATCACTATACTGCACGTAAGCTGCATTTACTCATTTTTATGCTCTTAAACGGCGTTTCAGAGTGAACAGAGTTGAAAACTCGATTTTCTTAAAGAATTCATTTTTTTTACTTCTCCATCAAGAAGGTGTCTCAGAACATCAGAACAACATATATTATGACATTTTCATAAATACCTGAAGCTTTCATCACTATACTGCACGTAAGCTGCATTTACTCATTTTTATGCTCTTAAACGGCGTTTCAGACTGAACAGAGTTGAAAACTCGATTTTCTTAAAGAATTCATTTTTTTTACTTCTCCATCAAGAAAGTGTCTCAGAACATCGGAACTACATATAGTATGACATTTTCATGAATACCTGAAGCTTTCATCACTATACTGCACGTAAGCTGCATTTACTCATTTTTATGCTCTTAAACGGCGTTTCAGACTGAACAGAGTTGAAAACTCGATTTTCTTAAAGAATTCATTTTTTTTACTTCTCCATCAAGAAAGTGTCTCAGAACATCGGAACAACATATAGTATGACATTTTCATGAATACCTGAAGCTTTCATCACTATACTGCACGTAAGCTGCATTTACTCATTTTTATGCTCTTAAACGGCGTTTCAGACTGAACAGAGTTGAAAACTCGATTTTCTTAAAGAATTCAATTTTTTTACTTCTCCATCAAGAAAGTGTCTCAGAACATCGGAACTACATATAGTATGACATTTTCATGAATACCTGAAGCTTTCATCACTGTACTGCACGTAAGCTGCATTTACTCATTTTTATGCTCTCAAGCGGAGTTTCAGACTGAACAGAGTTGAAAACTAAATTTTCTTAAAGAATTCATTTTCTTTTCACTTTTTCATCAAGAAAGTGTCTCAGAACATCGGAACAACATATAGTATGACATTTTCATGAATACCTGAAGCTTTCATCACTATACTACACGTAAGCTGCATTTACTCATTTTTTTGCTCTTAAACGGCGTTTCAGACTGAACAGAGTTGAAAACTAGATTTTCTTGAAGAATTCTTTTTTTTTAACTTCTCCATCAAGAAAGTGTCTCAGAACATCAGAACAACATATATTATGACATTTTCATAAATACCTGAAGCTTTCATCACTATACTGCCCGTAAGCTGCATTTACTCATTTTTATGCTCTTAAACGGCGTTTCAGACTGAACAGAGTTGAAAACTCGATTTTCTTAAAGAATTCATTTTTTTTACTTCTCCATCAAGAAAGTGTCTCAGAACATCGGAACTACATATAGTATGACATTTTCATGAATACCTGAAGCTTTCATCACTATACTGCACGTAAACTGCATTTACTCATTTTTATGATCTTAAACGGCATTTCAGACTGAACAGAGTTGAAAACTCGATTTTCTTAAAGAATTCACTTTTTTCACTTTTTCATCAAGAAAGTGTCTCAGAACATCGGAACTACATATAGTATGACGTTTTCACGAATACCTGAAGCTTTCATCACTATACTGCACGTAAACTGCATTTACTCATTTTTATGCTCTTATACAGCGTTATAGACTGAACAGAGTTGAAAACTAGATTTTCTTAACCCTTGTGTGGCCTCACCGATCCGATCCGTACACACCCCGTGTCCTGCGGGTCAAACTGTCCAATGTCCTTTCATCTGGAGCCTTCGATGAGTGGGCGCTCACACCACTTGCATACAGCAGAGTGTTGATGACACACTCGGGTCAGTTTGACCCAAGGACAACAGCAGGGGCTCGGTGACACACGAGGGTCATTTTGACCCAAAGACAACGGCAGAGTGTTGATGACACACTCGGGTCAGCTTGACCCAAGGACAACAGGAGGGGCTCGGTGACACACGAGGGTCATTTTGACCCAAGGACACCATGAGGGGCTCGGTGACACACGAGGGTCATTTAGACCCAAGGACAACGGCAGAGTGTTGAGGACACACTTGGGTCATTTTGACCCAAGGACAACAGCAGGGGCTCGGTGACACACGAGGGTCATTTTGACCCAAGGACAACGGCAGGGGCTCGGTGACACACAAGGGTCATTTTGACCCAAGGACACCATCAGGGGCTCGGTGACGCACGAGGGTCATTTTGACCCAAGGACAACGGCAGAGTGTTGATGACACACTCGGGTCATTTTGACCCAAGGACAACAGCAGGGGCTCGGTGACACACGAGGGTCATTTTGACCAAAGGACACCATCAGGGGCTCGGTGACACACGAGGGTCATTTAGACCCAAGGACAACGGCAGAGTGTTGATGACACACGAGGGTCATTTTGACCCAAGGACAACGGCAGAGTGTTGATGACACACTCGGGTCATTTTGACCCAAGGACAACGGCAGGTGCTCGGTGACACACAAAGGTCATTTTGACCCAAGGACACCATCAGGGGCTCGGTGACACACGAGGGTCATTTTGACCCAAGGACAACGGCAGAGTGTTGATGACACACGAGGGTCATTTTGACCCAAGGACAACAGCATGGGCTTGGTGACACACGAGGGTCATTTTGACCCAAGGACAACGGCAGAGTGCCGATGACACACGTGGGTCATTTTGACCCAAGGACAACGGCAGAGTGTTGATGACACACTCGGGTCATTTTGACCCAAGGACAACGGCAGGGGCTTGGTGACACACGAGGGTCATTTAGACCCAAGGACAACATCAGGGGCTTGGTGACACACGAGGGTCATTTCGACCCAAGGACAACGGCGGGGGCTTGGTGACGATCGACGGTCATGTTAACCCAAGGACAACGACGGGGGGCTTGGTGACGATCGACGGTCATTGTGAACCAAGGACAAATGCAGAGCGGTTCCAACTGTAGCATCTCCGAGCACGTAGGACCTTGGGAAGGCACTTCTCTGAATCAGTTGGGGGACTTTCCGACAGTTCCGACGGTCCTAACCTCGAGCTCGTGGGAACTCCGGTACACAATTATCTAAATTGGCCATTTTGTTTTCGCTTCTTCCGCCAGCGCAGCGTTGAACAAAAGTCCGGAGAGACACGGGTTGGCTGCGATGCCACTACTACGGCCGTCGCGGTTCCAACGATCCCTGCGCCGAGCTCGTGGGACCTCGGGAAGGCACTTTTTTCAAATCGGCCATTTTGTTTTTCTTTCTTCGGCTTGTGAAGCTTTCACAGAATGTCGGAAGGACACGAGTTGGCTGCGCTCCCACTAATACGGCCGTCGCGGTTCCAACGATCCCTCCGTCGAGGTCGTGGGACCTCGGGAAGGCACTTTTTTCAAATCGGCCATTTTGTTTTTGCTTCTTCGGCTCGTGCGGCTTTCACGCAAAGTCGGAAGGACACGAATTGGCTGCGCTCCCACTGGTACGGCCGTCGCGGTTCCAACGATCCCTTCGCCGAGCTCTTGGGACCTCGGGAAGACAGTTTTTTTCAAATCGGCCATTTTGTTTTTGCTTCTTCGGCTCGTGTAGCTGTAAAAGAAAGTCGGAAGGACACGGGTTCGCTGCGCTCCCACTAATACGGCCGTCGCGGTTCCAACGATCCCTTCGCCGAGCTCGTGGGACCACGGGAAGGCACTTTTTTCAAATCGGCCATTTTGTTTTTGCTTCTTCGGCTTGTGTAGCTGAAACAGAAAGTCGGAAGGACACGGGTTCGCTGCGCTCCCACTAATACAGCCGTCGCGGTTCCAACGATCCCTTCGCCGAGCTCGTGGGACCTTGGGAAGGTACTTTTTGCAAATCGGTCATTTTGTTTTTGTTTCTCGGCTTGTGAGGCTTTCACAGAATGTCGGAAGGACACGACTTGGCTGCGCTCCCACTAATACGGCCGTCGCGGTTCCAACGATCCCTTCGTCGAGCTCGTGGGACCTCGGGAAGTCAGGTTTTTCAAATCGGCCATTTTGTTTTTGCTTCTTCGGCTCGTGCGGCTTTCACGCAAAGTCGGTCGGACTCGAGTTTTCGGCCTCCCACTAATACGGCCGTCGCGGTTCCAACGATCCCCTCGCCGAGCTCGTGGGACCTCGGGAAGTCAGGTTTTTCAAATCGGCCATTTTGTTTTTGCTTCTTCGGCTCGTGCGGCTTTTACGCAAAGTCGGTCGGACTCGAGTTTTCGGCCTCCGACTAATACGGCCGTCGCGGTTCCAACGATCCCCTTGCCGAGCTCGTCGGACCTCGGGAAGGCACTTTTTTCAAATCGGCCATTTTGTTTTTGTTTCTTCGGCTTGTGAGGCTTTCACAGAATGTCGGAAGGACACGACTTGGCTTCGCTCCCACTAATACGGCCGTCGCGGTTCCAACGATCCCTTCGCCGAGCTCGTGGGACCTCGGGAAGGCACTTTTTTCAAATCGGCCATTTTGTTTTTGTTTCTTCGGCTCGTGCGGCTTTCACGCAAACTCGGAAGGACTCGGGTTTGCTCCGCTCCCACTAATACGGCCGTCGCGGTTCCAACGATCCCTTCGCCGAGCTCGTGGGACCTCGGGAAGGCAATTTTGCAAATCGGCCATTTTGTTTTTGTTTCTTCGGCTTGTGAGGCTTTCACAGAATGTCGGAAGGACACAACTTGGCTGCGCTCCCACTAATACGGCCGTCGCGGTTCCAACGATCCCTTCGCCGAGCTCGTGGGACCTCGGGAAGTCAGGTTTTTCAAATCGGCCATTTTGTTTTTGCTTCTTCGGCTCGTGCGGCTTTCACTGAAAGTCGGAAGGACTCGAGTTTCCGGCCTCCCACTAATACGGCCGTCGCGGTTTCAACGATCCCCTCGCCGAGCTCGTGGGACCTCAGGAAGTCAGTTTTTTCAAATCGGCCATTTTGTTTTTGCTTCTTCGGCTCGTGCGGCTTTCACGCAAAGTCGGAAGGTCTCGAGTTTGCTGCACTCCCACTAATACGGCCGTCGCGGTTCCAACGATCCCTTCGCCGAGCTCGTGGGACCTCGGGAAGTCAGGTTTTTCAAATCGGCCATTTTGTTTTTGCTTCTTCGGCTCGTGCGGCTTTCACGCAAAGCCGGTCGGACTCGAGTTTGCTGCGCTCCCACTAATGCGGCCGTCGCGGTTCCAACGATCCCTTCGCCGAGCTCGTGGGACCTCGGGAAGGCACTTTTTGCAAATCGGCCATTTTGTTTTTGTTTCTTCGGCTCGTGAGGCTTTCACATAATGTCGGAAGGACACGACTTGGCTGCGCTCACACTAGTACGGCCGTCGCGATTCCAACGATCACGTCGCCGAGCTCGTGGGACCTCGGGAAGGCACTTTTTGCAAATCGGCCATTTTGTTTTTGCTTCTTCGGCTCGTGCGGCTTTCACGCAAAGTCGGAAGGACTGGAGTTCGCTGCCTCCAACTAATACGGCCGTTACGGTTCCAACGATCCCTTCGCCGAGCTCGTGGGACCTCGGGAAGGCACTTTTTCAAATCGGCCATTTTGTTTTTGCTTCTTCGGCTCGTGCGGCTTTCACTGAAAGTCGGAAGGACTCGAGTTTCCGGCCTCCCACTAATACGGCCGTCGCGGTTTCAACGATCCCCTCGCCGAGCTCGTGGGACCTCAGGAAGTCAGTTTTTTCAAATCGGCCATTTTGTTTTTGCTTCTTCGGCTCGTGCGGCTTTTACGCAAAGTCGGAAGGTCTCGAGTTTGCTGCACTCCCACTAATACGGCCGTCGCGGTTCCAACGATCCCTTCGCCGAGCTCGTGGGACCTCGGGAAGTCAGGTTTTTCAAATCGGCCATTTTGTTTTTGCTTCTTCGGCTCGTGCGGCTTTCACGCAAAGCCGGTCGGACTCGAGTTTGCTGCGCTCCCACTAATACGGCCGTCGCGGTTCCAACGATCCCTTCGCCGAGCTCGTGGGACCTCGGGAAGGCACTTTTTGCAAATCGGCCATTTTGTTTTTGTTTCTTCGGCTCGTGAGGCTTTCACATAATGTTGGAAGGACACGACTTGGCTGCGCTCACACTAGTACGGCCGTCGCGGTTCCAACGATCACGTCGCCGAGCTCGTGGGACCTCGGGAAGGCACTTTTTGCAAATCGGCCATTTTGTTTTTGTTTCTTCGGCTCGTGAGGCTTTCACATAATGTCGGAAGGACACGACTTGGCTGCGCTCACACTAGTACGGCCGTCGCGGTTCCAACGATCACGTCGCCGAGCTCGTGGGACCTCGGGAAGGCACTTTTTGCAAATCGGCCATTTTGTTTTTGCTTCTTCGGCTCGTGCGGCTTTCACATAATGTTGGAAGGACACGACTTGGCTGCGCTCACACTAGTACGGCCGTCGCGGTTCCAACGATCACGTCGCCGAGCTCGTGGGACCTCGGGAAGGCACTTTTTGCAAATCGGCCATTTTGTTTTTGTTTCTTCGGCTCGTGAGGCTTTCACATAATGTCGGAAGGACACGACTTGGCTGCGCTCACACTAGTACGGCCGTCGCGGTTCCAACGATCACGTCGCCGAGCTCGTGGGACCTCGGGAAGGCACTTTTTGCAAATCGGCCATTTTGTTTTTGCTTCTTCGGCTCGTGCGGCTTTCACGCAAAGTCGGAAGGACTGGAGTTCGCTGCCTCCAACTAATACGGCCGTTACGGTTCCAACGATCCCTTCGCCGAGCTCGTGGGACCTCGGGAAGGCACTTTTTCAAATCGGCCATTTTGTTTTTGCTTCTTCGGCTCGTGCGGCTTTCACTGAAAGTCGGAAGGACTCGAGTTTCCGGCCTCCCACTAATACGGCCGTCGCGGTTTCAACGATCCCCTCGCCGAGCTCGTGGGACCTCAGGAAGTCAGTTTTTTCAAATCGGCCATTTTGTTTTTGCTTCTTCGGCTCGTGCGGCTTTTACGCAAAGTCGGAAGGTCTCGAGTTTGCTGCACTCCCACTAATACGGCCGTCGCGGTTCCAACGATCCCTTCGCCGAGCTCGTGGGACCTCGGGAAGTCAGGTTTTTCAAATCGGCCATTTTGTTTTTGCTTCTTCGGCTCGTGCGGCTTTCACGCAAAGCCGGTCGGACTCGAGTTTGCTGCGCTCCCACTAATACGGCCGTCGCGGTTCCAACGATCCCTTCGCCGAGCTCGTGGGACCTCGGGAAGGCACTTTTTGCAAATCGGCCATTTTGTTTTTGTTTCTTCGGCTCGTGAGGCTTTCACATAATGTTGGAAGGACACGACTTGGCTGCGCTCACACTAGTACGGCCGTCGCGGTTCCAACGATCACGTCGCCGAGCTCGTGGGACCTCGGGAAGGCACTTTTTGCAAATCGGCCATTTTGTTTTTGCTTCTTCGGCTCGTGCGGCTTTCACATAATGTCGGACGGACTCGAGTTTTCGGCCTCCCACTGGTACGGCCGTCGCGGTTCCAACGATCCCTTCGCCGAGCTCTTGGGACCACGGGAAGACAGTTTTTTTTTCAAATCGGCCATTTTTTTTTTGCTTCTTCGGCTCGTGTAGCTGTAACAGAAAGTCGGAAGGACATGCAGATGTGAATAAATTGTGTATAAATACAGGGTATAAGTACACCCCTTTCATAGTGTCCTTATTCGCACATAACAACTTGTGACACCTCATTTCAATTTGAATCAATTCAGTTTATTTTGAATAGCTCAGAATAACAGCGTAAAACTCGAGTCGTTTCGACCCGAGGACGAGGCCAAGGGCTCACGGGTCATTCTGACCCCGGGGACGACGGCGAGGACGGGAGCTTGGCTATAAACGCGGGTCAATCTGACCCCGGGGGAACGGGGGCCGAGAGCTCGACGATAAACGCGGGTCATTCTGACCCCGTGGACGGGGCCGGGAGCTCGGCGATAAATGCGGGTCATTTAGACCCCGGGGACGACGCCGGGAGCTCGGTGATATACGCGGGTCATTCTGACCCCGGGGACGAGGCCGGGAGCTCAGCGATAAACACGGGTCAGTCTGACCCGGGGGACGACGGCGAGGGGTGGGCTCGGCGATGAACGCGAGTCATTTTGACCCATGGGACGAGGCCGAGCGCTCGCTCAAACTCGTGGGTCGAACAGACCCCAGGGCGACGGCGAGGGCTCGGTGGCAAGACGCGGGTCGTTTTGACCCGAGGACGACGGGCTTTAGTGATTCATACGTACATGCATGCATGCATGCATGCATACGTATACACTGGTAGTGGATCATTTTGTGACCCTGAGACCGAGATACACAGAAATACATAAACACTCGAACGTAGGTCTTTTTGACCCAGAAGGCAACAGGAGGGTTAAAGAATTAAAGAACAGAGTTGAAAACTAGATTTTCTTTAAAAAATTCATTTTTTTTACTTTTCCATCAAGAAAGTATCTCAGAACATCGGAACTACAAATTGTATGACATTTTCATGAATACATGAAGCTTTCATCACTATACTGCCCCGTAAGCTGCATTTACTCATTTTCATGCTCTTAAGCGAAGTTTCAGACTGAACAGAGTTGAAAACTAGATTTTCTTAAAGAATTCATTTTTTTTACTTCTTCATCAAGAAAGTGTCTCAGAACATCGGAACTACAAATTGTATGACATTTTCATGAATACATGAAGCTTTCATCACTATACTGCCCTGTAAGCTGCATTTACTCATTTTTATGCTCTTATACGGCATAAAAGACTGAACAGAGTTGAAAACTAGATTTTCTTAAAGAATTCATTTTTTTTACTTCTCCATCAAGAAAGTATCTCAGTAAATCGGAACTACATATAGTATGACGTTTTCATGAATACGTGAAGCTTTCATCACTATACTGCCCGTAAGCTGCATTTACTCATTTTTGTGCTCTTATACGGCGTTATAGACTGAACAGAGTTGAAAACTAAATTTTCTTAACCCTCGTGTTATCATCACTCATTCCTCGCACACCCCGTGTCCTGCTGGGTCAATCTGTCTTTGCTAAAGAGCCTTCGATCAGCGCGAGCACACCAACGAGGCCGACCGCGGGATTACGCAGATGTGAATAAATTGTGTATAAATACAGGGTATAAGTACACCCCTTTCATAGTGTCCTTATTCGCACATAACAACTTGTGACACCTCATTTCAATTTGAATCAATTCAGTTTATTTTGAATAGCTCAGAATAACAAATACACATGATGATTATTATTTTCTTTTTTTTTGTAAACGCCTCAGAGGGCTTTACAATCTGGACACGTACGAAATGACGTCACGTGTCTTGGCTAAAGAGCCTTTAATCAGCGCGAGCGCACCAACGTAGCCGACCGCGGGATTACGCAGATATGAATACATTGTGTATAAATACAGCGTATAAGTACACCCCTTTCATAGAACGAGAAGCGCGGGGCGGGTCGGGTCGGGACGGCTGGAACGCGATCACGTCCAGGCCGATCGAATGGGCTCTGGCCGCGACCGTGCCGGCCTGGGACGATTCCGCTCCCGCTCGAGAAGCCAGGCGACGGGTGATGTTTCCGCAGAGGGCGGACCAAGCGCCGCCGCCGCTGCTGAGAGCGTGGAGAGTCGCGTCCGGCAGCGTCGATCGAGGGAGGGACCGGGACCGGGACCGGGACCGGGACGGAGACCGGGTCTTTGACGATTCCGCGTTTGCCCGAGGGACGGGCCGCCGCCGCCGCCGCCGCCGCCGCGACCGAATCCGAACGTCGGTTCGCCCGTTTGGCGGGCGAGCCGGGCTCCGTGGATCGCATGGGGCCGGCGGAAGCACCCGAACGCCGTCGCGACCCCGGCGCCGGCCCCCCTCGGAATCTCGCTACGCCGACGCCGACGGACGGGATGTAGGTGACGCTGGACGCGCGTCCGTGGTGTTAATTGTACGGGCGCGCGCGCCAGAACGAAAGAGCTCGCGGGGGAACTCGAACTACGTCGTCGGTCGTCTGCGTTTCGAACCGTGATCCTTTTGCGGACACATTTGTGCGCGTGTGTGTTTGGTGTGTGTGTGTGTGTGTGTGTGTGTGTGTGTGTGTGTGTGTGTGTGTGTGTGTGTGTGTGTGTGTGTGTGTGTGTGTGTGTGTGTGTGTGTGTGTGTGTGTGTGTGTTTGTGTGTGTGTGTTCTGTGTTGTTGCTTGTAACACTGGTGATGAATGTAAGAAAAAAACAATACAATGCAACTGTCTTGTCATGTCTTTATTTGTATCATTTATTTATTTATTTTTTTACATTTAGCATACGGGATGACTTGTAATACAACGTAAAACTCGAGTCGTTTCGACCCGAGGACGAGGCCGAGGGCTCACGGGTCATTCTGACCCCGGGGACGACGGCGAGGCCGGGAGCACGGCTATAACGCGGGTCATTCTGACCCCGTTGACGAGGCCGGGAGTTCAGCGATATACGCGGGTCAGTCTGACCCCGGGGACGAGGGCCGGGAGCTCGGCAATATACGCGGGTCATTCTGACCCCGGGACAGGGGCCGGGAGCTCAGCGATAAACGCGGGTCATTCTGACCCCGGGGGACGGGGGCCGGGAGCTCGGCAATATACGCGGGTCATTCTGACCCCGGGACAGGGGCCGGGAGCTCGGCTATAAACGCGGGTCATTCTGACCCCGGGGAACGGGGGCCGGGAGCTCGGCGATATACGCGGGTCATTTTGACTCCGGGGACGACGCCGGGAGCTCGGTGATATACGCGGGTCATTTAGACCCCAGGGACGAGGCCGGGAGTTCAGCGATAAACACTGGTCAGTCTGACCCGGGGGACGACGGCGAGGGGAGGGCTCGGCGATGAACGCGAGTCATTTTGACCCGAGGGACGAGGCCGAGCGCTCACTCAAACTCGAGGGTCGAACACACCCCAGGGCGACGGCGATGGCTCGGTGGCAAGACGCGGGTCGTTTTGACCCGAGGACGACGGGCTTTAGGGATTCATACGTACATGCATGCATGCATGCATACGTATACACTGGTAGTGGATCATTTTGTGACCCTGAGACCGAGATACACAGAAATACATAAACACTCGAACGTAGGTCTTTTTGACCCAGATGGCAACAGGAGGGTTAAAAAAAATCTTTTTTTTTTTACTTTTCCATCAAGGAAGTGTCTCAGAACATCGGAACTACAAATTGTATGGCGTTTTCTTGAATACGTGAAGCTTTCATCACTATACTGCCAGTAAGCTGCATTTACTCATTTTCATGCTCTTATACGCCATTAAAGACTGAACAGAGTTGAAAACTAGATATTCTTAAAGAATTCATTTTTTTTTACTTCTCCATCAAGAAAGTGTCTCAGAACATCGGAACTACAAATTGTATGGCGTTTTCATGAATACGTGAAGCTTTCATCACTATACTGCACGTAAGCTGCATTTACTCATTTTTATGCTCTTAAACGGCGTTTCAGACTGAACAGAGTTGAAAACTCGATTTTCTTAAAGAATTCATTTTTTTTACGTCTCCATCAAGACAGTGTCTCAGAACATCGGAACTACATATAGTATGACATTTTCATGAATACCTGAAGCTTTCATCACTATACTGCACGTAAGCTGCATTTACTCATTTTTATGCTCTTAAACGGCGTTTCAGAGTGAACAGAGTTGAAAACTCGATTTTCTTAAAGAATTCATTTTTTTTACTTCTCCATCAAGAAGGTGTCTCAGAACATCAGAACAACATATATTATGACATTTTCATAAATACCTGAAGCTTTCATCACTATACTGCACGTAAGCTGCATTTACTCATTTTTATGCTCTTAAACGGCGTTTCAGACTGAACAGAGTTGAAAACTAGATTTTCTTAAAGAATTCATTTTTTTTTACTTCATCAAGAAAGTGTCTCAGAACATCGGAACTACAAATTGTATGATATTTTTATGAATACGTGAAGCTTTCATCACTATACTGCCTTTAAGGTGCATTTACTCATTTTTATGCTCTTATACGGCATAAAAGACTGAACAGAGTTGAAAACTCGATTTTCTTAAAGAATTCATTTTTTTTTACTTCTCCATCAAGAAAGTATCTCAGTAAATCGGAACTACATATAGTATGACGTTTTCATGAATACGTGAAGCTTTCATCACTATACTGCCCGTAAGCTGCATTTACTCATTTTTATGCTCTTAAACGGCGTTTCAGACTGAACAGAGTTGAAAACTCGATTTTCTTAAAGAATTCATTTTTTTTACTTCTCCATCAAGAAAGTGTCTCAGAACATCGGAACTACATATAGTATGACATTTTCATGAATACCTGAAGCTTTCATCACTGTACTGCACGTAAGCTGCATTTACTCATTTTTATGCTCTTAAACGGCGTTTCAGACTGAACAGAGTTGAAAACTAGATTTTCTTAAAGAATTCATTTTTTTTTACTTCATCAAGAAAGTGTCTCAGAACATCGGAACTACAAATTGTATGACATTTTCATGAATACCTGAAGCTTTCATCAACATGTTGCCGGTAAGCTGCATTTACTCATTTTTATGATCTTAAACGGCGTTTCAGACTGAACAGAGTTGAAAACTCGATTTTCTTAAAGAATTCACTTTTTTCACTTTTTCATCAAGAAAGTGTCTCAGAACATCGGAACTACATATAGTATGACGTTTTCACGAATACCTGAAGCTTTCATCACTATACTGCACGTAAACTGCATTTACTCATTTTTATGCTCTTATACAGCGTTATAGACTGAACAGAGTTGAAAACTAGATTTTCTTAACCCTTGTGTGGCCTCACCGATCCGATCCGTACACACCCCGTGTCCTGCGGGTCAAACTGTCCAATGTCCTTTCATCTGGAGCCTTCGATGAGTGGGCGCTCACACCACTTGCATACAGCAGAGTGTTGATGACACACTCGGGTCAGTTTGACCCAAGGACAACAGCAGGGGCTCAGTGACACACGAGGGTCATTTTGACCCAAAGACAACGGCAGAGTGTTGATGACACACTCGGGTCAGCTTGACCCAAGGACAACAGGAGGGGCTCGGTGACACACGAGGGTCATTTTGACCCAAGGACAACGGCAGGGGCTCGGTGACACACAAGGGTCATTTTGACCCAAGGACACCATCAGGGGCTCGGTGACGCACGAGGGTCATTTTGACCCAAGGACAACGGCAGAGTGTTGATGACACACTCGGGTCATTTTGACCCAAGGACAACAGCAGGGGCTCGGTGACACACGAGGGTCATTTTGACCAAAGGACACCATGAGGGGCTCGGTGACACACGAGGGTCATTTAGACCCAAGGACAACGGCAGAGTGTTGATGACACACGAGGGTCATTTTGACCCAAGGACAACGGCAGAGTGTTGATGACACACTCGGGTCATTTTGACCCAAGGACAACGGCAGGTGCTCGGTGACACACAAAGGTCATTTTGACCCAAGGACACCATCAGGGGCTCGGTGACACACGAGGGTCATTTTGACCCAAGGACAACGGCAGAGTGTTGATGACACACGAGGGTCATTTTGACCCAAGGACAACAGCATGGGCTCGGTGACACACGAGGGTCATTTTGACCCAAGGACAACGGCAGAGTGCCGATGACACACGTGGGTCATTTTGACCCAAGGACAACGGCAGAGTGTTGATGACACACTCGGGTCATTTTGACCCAAGGACAACGGCAGGGGCTTGGTGACACACGAGGGTCATTTAGACCCAAGGACAACATCAGGGGCTTGGTGACACACGAGGGTCATTTCGACCCAAGGACAACGGCGGGGGCTTGGTGACGATCGACGGTCATGTTAACCCAAGGACAACGACGGGGGGCTTGGTGACGATCGACGGTCATTGTGAACCAAGGACAAATGCAGAGCGGTTCCAACTGTAGCATCTCCGAGCACGTAGGACCTTGGGAAGGCACTTCTCTGAATCAGTTGGGGGACTTTCCGACAGTTCCGACGGTCCTAACCTCGAGCTCGTGGGAACTCCGGTACACAATTATCTAAATTGGCCATTTTGTTTTCGCTTCTTCCGCCAGCGCAGCGTTGAACAAAAGTCCGGAGAGACACGGGTTGGCTGCGATGCCACTACTACGGCCGTCGCGGTTCCAACGATCCCTGCGCCGAGCTCGTGGGACCTCGGGAAGGCACTTTTTTCAAATCGGCCATTTTGTTTTTCTTTCTTCGGCTTGTGAAGCTTTCACAGAATGTCGGAAGGACACGAGTTGGCTGCGCTCCCACTAATACGGCCGTCGCGGTTCCAACGATCCCTCCGTCGAGGTCGTGGGACCTCGGGAAGGCACTTTTTTCAAATCGGCCATTTTGTTTTTGCTTCTTCGGCTCGTGCGGCTTTCACGCAAAGTCGGAAGGACACGAATTGGCTGCGCTCCCACTGGTACGGCCGTCGCGGTTCCAACGATCCCTTCGCCGAGCTCTTGGGACCTCGGGAAGACAGTTTTTTTCAAATCGGCCATTTTGTTTTTGCTTCTTCGGCTCGTGTAGCTGTAAAAGAAAGTCGGAAGGACACGGGTTCGCTGCGCTCCCACTAATACGGCCGTCGCGGTTCCAACGATCCCTTCGCCGAGCTCGTGGGACCACGGGAAGGCACTTTTTTCAAATCGGCCATTTTGTTTTTGCTTCTTCGGCTTGTGTAGCTGAAACAGAAAGTCGGAAGGACACGGGTTCGCTGCGCTCCCACTAATACAGCCGTCGCGGTTCCAACGATCCCTTCGCCGAGCTCGTGGGACCTTGGGAAGGTACTTTTTGCAAATCGGTCATTTTGTTTTTGTTTCTCGGCTTGTGAGGCTTTCACAGAATGTCGGAAGGACACGACTTGGCTGCGCTCCCACTAATACGGCCGTCGCGGTTCCAACGATCCCTTCGTCGAGCTCGTGGGACCTCGGGAAGTCAGGTTTTTCAAATCGGCCATTTTGTTTTTGCTTCTTCGGCTCGTGCGGCTTTCACGCAAAGTCGGTCGGACTCGAGTTTTCGGCCTCCCACTAATACGGCCGTCGCGGTTCCAACGATCCCCTCGCCGAGCTCGTGGGACCTCGGGAAGTCAGGTTTTTCAAATCGGCCATTTTGTTTTTGCTTCTTCGGCTCGTGCGGCTTTTACGCAAAGTCGGTCGGACTCGAGTTTTCGGCCTCCGACTAATACGGCCGTCGCGGTTCCAACGATCCCCTTGCCGAGCTCGTCGGACCTCGGGAAGGCACTTTTTTCAAATCGGCCATTTTGTTTTTGTTTCTTCGGCTTGTGAGGCTTTCACAGAATGTCGGAAGGACACGACTTGGCTTCGCTCCCACTAATACGGCCGTCGCGGTTCCAACGATCCCTTCGCCGAGCTCGTGGGACCTCGGGAAGGCACTTTTTTCAAATCGGCCATTTTGTTTTTGTTTCTTCGGCTCGTGCGGCTTTCACGCAAACTCGGAAGGACTCGGGTTTGCTGCGCTCCCACTAATACGGCCGTCGCGGTTCCAACGATCCCTTCGCCGAGCTCGTGGGACCTCGGGAAGGCAATTTTGCAAATCGGCCATTTTGTTTTTGTTTCTTCGGCTTGTGAGGCTTTCACAGAATGTCGGAAGGACACAACTTGGCTGCGCTCCCACTAATACGGCCGTCGCGGTTCCAACGATCCCTTCGCCGAGCTCGTGGGACCTCGGGAAGTCAGGTTTTTCAAATCGGCCATTTTGTTTTTGCTTCTTCGGCTCGTGCGGCTTTCACTGAAAGTCGGAAGGACTCGAGTTTCCGGCCTCCCACTAATACGGCCGTCGCGGTTTCAACGATCCCCTCGCCGAGCTCGTGGGACCTCAGGAAGTCAGTTTTTTCAAATCGGCCATTTTGTTTTTGCTTCTTCGGCTCGTGCGGCTTTCACGCAAAGTCGGAAGGTCTCGAGTTTGCTGCACTCCCACTAATACGGCCGTCGCGGTTCCAACGATCCCTTCGCCGAGCTCGTGGGACCTCGGGAAGTCAGGTTTTTCAAATCGGCCATTTTGTTTTTGCTTCTTCGGCTCGTGCGGCTTTCACGCAAAGCCGGTCGGACTCGAGTTTGCTGCGCTCCCACTAATGCGGCCGTCGCGGTTCCAACGATCCCTTCGCCGAGCTCGTGGGACCTCGGGAAGGCACTTTTTGCAAATCGGCCATTTTGTTTTTGTTTCTTCGGCTCGTGAGGCTTTCACATAATGTCGGAAGGACACGACTTGGCTGCGCTCACACTAGTACGGCCGTCGCGGTTCCAACGATCACGTCGCCGAGCTCGTGGGACCTCGGGAAGGCACTTTTTGCAAATCGGCCATTTTGTTTTTGCTTCTTCGGCTCGTGCGGCTTTCACGCAAAGTCGGAAGGACTGGAGTTCGCTGCCTCCAACTAATACGGCCGTTACGGTTCCAACGATCCCTTCGCCGAGCTCGTGGGACCTCGGGAAGGCACTTTTTCAAATCGGCCATTTTGTTTTTGCTTCTTCGGCTCGTGCGGCTTTCACTGAAAGTCGGAAGGACTCGAGTTTCCGGCCTCCCACTAATACGGCCGTCGCGGTTTCAACGATCCCCTCGCCGAGCTCGTGGGACCTCAGGAAGTCAGTTTTTTCAAATCGGCCATTTTGTTTTTGCTTCTTCGGCTCGTGCGGCTTTCACGCAAAGTCGGAAGGTCTCGAATTTGCTGCACTCCCACTAATACGGCCGACGCGGTTCCAACGATCCCTTCGCCGAGCTCGTGGGACCTCGGGAAGTCAGGTTTTTCAAATCGGCCATTTTGTTTTTGCTTCTTCGGCTCGTGCGGCTTTCACGCAAAGCCGGTCGGACTCGAGTTTGCTGCGCTCCCACTAATACGGCCGTCGCGGTTCCAACGATCCCTTCGCCGAGCTCGTGGGACCTCGGGAAGGCACTTTTTGAAAATCGGCCATTTTGTTTTTGTTTCTTCGGCTCGTGAGGCTTTCACATAATGTCGGAAGGACACGACTTGGCTGCGCTCACACTAGTACGGCCGTCGCGGTTCCAACGATCACGTCGCCGAGCTCGTGGGACCTCGGGAAGGCACTTTTTTCAAATCGGCCATTTTGTTTTTGCTTCTTCGGCTCGTGCGGCTTTCACGCAAAGTCGGAAGGACTGGAGTTCGCTGCCTCCAACTAATACGGCCGTTACGGTTCCAACGAACCCGTCGCCGAGCTCGTGGGACCTCTGGAAGGCACTTTTTTCAAATCGGCCATTTTGTTTTTGCTTCTTCGGCTCGTGCGGCTTTCACATAATGTCGGACGGACTCGAGTTTTCGGCCTCCCACTAATACGGCTGTGGCGGTTCCAACGGTTCCGACCCCGAGCTCGTGAGACCTCGGGAAGGCACTTTTTTCAAATCGGCCATTTTGTTTTTGCTTCTTCGGCTCGTGCGGCTTTCACATAATGTCGGACGGACTCGAGTTTTCGGCCTCCCACTGGTACGGCCGTCGCGGTTCCAACGATCCCTTCGCCGAGCTCTTGGGACCACGGGAAGACAGTTTTTTTTTCAAATCGGCCATTTTGTTTTTGCTTCTTCGGCTCGTGTAGCTGTAACAGAAAGTCGGAAGGACATGCAGATGTGAATAAATTGTGTATAAATACAGGGTATAAGTACACCCCTTTCATAGTGTCCTTATTCGCACATAACAACTTGTGACACCTCATTTCAATTTGAATCAATTCAGTTTATTTTGAATAGCTCAGAATAACAGCGTAAAACTCGAGTCGTTTCGACCCGAGGACGAGGCCGAGGGCTCACGGGTCATTCTGACCCCGGGGACGACGGCGAGGACGGGAGCTTGGCTATAAACGCGGGTCAATCTGTCCCCGGGGGAACGGGGGCCGAGAGCTCGACGATAAACGCGGGTCATTCTGACCCCGTGGACGGGGCCGGGAGCTCGGCGATAAATGCGGGTCATTTAGACCCCGGGGACGACGCCGGGAGCTCGGTGATATACGCGGGTCATTCTGACCCCGGGGACGAGGCCGGGAGCTCAGCGATAAACACGGGTCAGTCTGACCCGGGGGACGACGGCGAGGGGTGGGCTCGGCGATGAACGCGAGTCATTTTGACCCATGGGACGAGGCCGAGCGCTCGCTCAAACTCGTGGGTCGAACAGACCCCAGGGCGACGGCGAGGGCTCGGTGGCAAGACGCGGGTCGTTTTGACCCGAGGACGACGGGCTTTAGGGATTCATACGTACATGCATGCATGCATGCATGCATACGTATACACTGGTAGTGGATCATTTTGTGACCCTGAGACCGAGATACACAGAAATACATAAACACTCGAACGTAGGTCTTTTTGACCCAGAAGGCAACAGGAGGGTTAAAGAATTAAAGAACAGAGTTGAAAACTAGATTTTCTTTAAAAAATTCATTTTTTTTACTTTTCCATCAAGAAAGTATCTCAGAACATCGGAACTTCATATAGTATGACGTTTGCATGAATACCTGAAGTTTTCATCACTATACTGCCCGTAAGCTGCATTTACTCATTTTTATGCTCTTATACGCCATTAAAGACTGAACAGAGTTGAAAACTAGATTTTCTTAAAGAATTCATTTTTTTTACTTCTCCATCAAGAAAGTGTCTCAGAACATCGGAACTACAAATTGTATGACGTTTTCATGAATACGTGAAGCTTTCATCACTATACTGCCCGTAAGCTGCATTTACTCATTTTCATGCTCTTAAGCGAAGTTTCAGACTGAACAGAGTTGAAAACTAGATTTTCTTAAAGAATTCATTTTTTTTACTTCTTCATCAAGAAAGTGTCACAGAACATCGGAACTACAAATTGTATGACATTTTCATGAATACGTGAAGCTTTCATCACTATACTGCCCTGTAAGCTGCATTTACTCATTTTTATGCTCTTATACGGCATAAAAGACTGAACAGAGTTGAAAACTAGATTTTCTTAAAGAATTCATTTTTTTTACTTCTCCATCAAGAAAGTATCTCAGTAAATCGGAACTACATATAGTATGACGTTTTCATGAATACGTGAAGCTTTCATCACTATACTGCCCGTAAGCTGCATTTACTCATTTTTGTGCTCTTATACGGCGTTATAGACTGAACAGAGTTGAAAACTAAATTTTCTTAACCCTCGTGTTATCATCACTCATTCCTCGCACACCCTTGGCTGCGCTCCCACTAATACGGCCGTCGCGGTTCCAACGATCCCTTCGCCGAGCTCGTGGGACCTCGGGAAGTCAGGTTTTTCAAATCGGCCATTTTGTTTTTGCTTCTTCGGCTCGTGCGGCTTTCACTGAAAGTCGGAAGGACTCGAGTTTCCGGCCTCCCACTAATACGGCCGTCGCGGTTTCAACGATCCCCTCGCCGAGCTCGTGGGACCTCAGGAAGTCAGTTTTTTCAAATCGGCCATTTTGTTTTTGCTTCTTCGGCTCGTGCGGCTTTCACGCAAAGTCGGAAGGTCTCGAGTTTGCTGCACTCCCACTAATACGGCCGTCGCGGTTCCAACGATCCCTTCGCCGAGCTCGTGGGACCTCGGGAAGTCAGGTTTTTCAAATCGGCCATTTTGTTTTTGCTTCTTCGGCTCGTGCGGCTTTCACGCAAAGCCGGTCGGACTCGAGTTTGCTGCGCTCCCACTAATGCGGCCGTCGCGGTTCCAACGATCCCTTCGCCGAGCTCGTGGGACCTCGGGAAGGCACTTTTTGCAAATCGGCCATTTTGTTTTTGTTTCTTCGGCTCGTGAGGCTTTCACATAATGTCGGAAGGACACGACTTGGCTGCGCTCACACTAGTACGGCCGTCGCGGTTCCAACGATCACGTCGCCGAGCTCGTGGGACCTCGGGAAGGCACTTTTTGCAAATCGGCCATTTTGTTTTTGCTTCTTCGGCTCGTGCGGCTTTCACGCAAAGTCGGAAGGACTGGAGTTCGCTGCCTCCAACTAATACGGCCGTTACGGTTCCAACGATCCCTTCGCCGAGCTCGTGGGACCTCGGGAAGGCACTTTTTCAAATCGGCCATTTTGTTTTTGCTTCTTCGGCTCGTGCGGCTTTTACGCAAAGTCGGAAGGTCTCGAGTTTGCTGCACTCCCACTAATACGGCCGTCGCGGTTCCAACGATCCCTTCGCCGAGCTCGTGGGACCTCGGGAAGTCAGGTTTTTCAAATCGGCCATTTTGTTTTTGCTTCTTCGGCTCGTGCGGCTTTCACGCAAAGCCGGTCGGACTCGAGTTTGCTGCGCTCCCACTAATACGGCCGTCGCGGTTCCAACGATCCCTTCGCCGAGCTCGTGGGACCTCGGGAAGGCACTTTTTGCAAATCGGCCATTTTGTTTTTGTTTCTTCGGCTCGTGAGGCTTTCACATAATGTTGGAAGGACACGACTTGGCTGCGCTCACACTAGTACGGCCGTCGCGGTTCCAACGATCACGTCGCCGAGCTCGTGGGACCTCGGGAAGGCACTTTTTGCAAATCGGCCATTTTGTTTTTGTTTCTTCGGCTCGTGAGGCTTTCACATAATGTCGGAAGGACACGACTTGGCTGCGCTCACACTAGTACGGCCGTCGCGGTTCCAACGATCACGTCGCCGAGCTCGTGGGACCTCGGGAAGGCACTTTTTGCAAATCGGCCATTTTGTTTTTGCTTCTTCGGCTCGTGCGGCTTTCACATAATGTTGGAAGGACACGACTTGGCTGCGCTCACACTAGTACGGCCGTCGCGGTTCCAACGATCACGTCGCCGAGCTCGTGGGACCTCGGGAAGGCACTTTTTGCAAATCGGCCATTTTGTTTTTGTTTCTTCGGCTCGTGAGGCTTTCACATAATGTCGGAAGGACACGACTTGGCTGCGCTCACACTAGTACGGCCGTCGCGGTTCCAACGATCACGTCGCCGAGCTCGTGGGACCTCGGGAAGGCACTTTTTGCAAATCGGCCATTTTGTTTTTGCTTCTTCGGCTCGTGCGGCTTTCACGCAAAGTCGGAAGGACTGGAGTTCGCTGCCTCCAACTAATACGGCCGTTACGGTTCCAACGATCCCTTCGCCGAGCTCGTGGGACCTCGGGAAGGCACTTTTTCAAATCGGCCATTTTGTTTTTGCTTCTTCGGCTCGTGCGGCTTTCACTGAAAGTCGGAAGGACTCGAGTTTCCGGCCTCCCACTAATACGGCCGTCGCGGTTTCAACGATCCCCTCGCCGAGCTCGTGGGACCTCAGGAAGTCAGTTTTTTCAAATCGGCCATTTTGTTTTTGCTTCTTCGGCTCGTGCGGCTTTTACGCAAAGTCGGAAGGTCTCGAGTTTGCTGCACTCCCACTAATACGGCCGTCGCGGTTCCAACGATCCCTTCGCCGAGCTCGTGGGACCTCGGGAAGTCAGGTTTTTCAAATCGGCCATTTTGTTTTTGCTTCTTCGGCTCGTGCGGCTTTCACGCAAAGCCGGTCGGACTCGAGTTTGCTGCGCTCCCACTAATACGGCCGTCGCGGTTCCAACGATCCCTTCGCCGAGCTCGTGGGACCTCGGGAAGGCACTTTTTGCAAATCGGCCATTTTGTTTTTGTTTCTTCGGCTCGTGAGGCTTTCACATAATGTTGGAAGGACACGACTTGGCTGCGCTCACACTAGTACGGCCGTCGCGGTTCCAACGATCACGTCGCCGAGCTCGTGGGACCTCGGGAAGGCACTTTTTGCAAATCGGCCATTTTGTTTTTGCTTCTTCGGCTCGTGCGGCTTTCACGCAAAATCGGAAGGACTGGAGTTCGCTGCCTCCAACTAATACGGCCGTTACGGTTCCAACGAACCCGTCGCCGAGCTCGTGGGACCTCTGGAAGGCACTTTTTTCAAATCGGCCATTTTGTTTTTGCTTCTTCGGCTCGTGCGGCTTTCACATAATGTCGGACGGACTCGAGTTTTCGGCCTCCCACTAATACGGCTGTGGCGGTTCCAACGGTTCCGACCCCGAGCTCGTGAGACCTCGGGAAGGCACTTTTTTCAAATCGGCCATTTTGTTTTTGCTTCTTCGGCTCGTGCGGCTTTCACATAATGTCGGACGGACTCGAGTTTTCGGCCTCCCACTGGTACGGCCGTCGCGGTTCCAACGATCCCTTCGCCGAGCTCTTGGGACCACGGGAAGACAGTTTTTTTTTTCAAATCGGCCATTTTGTTTTTGCTTCTTCGGCTCGTGTAGCTGTAACAGAAAGTCGGAAGGACATGCAGATGTGAATAAATTGTGTATAAATACAGGGTATAAGTACACCCCTTTCATAGTGTCCTTATTCGCACATAACAACTTGTGACACCTCATTTCAATTTGAATCAATTCAGTTTATTTTGAATAGCTCAGAATAACAGCGTAAAACTCGAGTCGTTTCGACCCGAGGACGAGGCCGAGGGCTCACGGGTCATTCTGACCCCGGGGACGACGGCGAGGACGGGAGCTTGGCTATAAACGCGGGTCAATCTGACCCCGGGGGAACGGGGGCCGAGAGCTCGACGATAAACGCGGGTCATTCTGACCCCGTGGACGGGGCCGGGAGCTCGGCGATAAATGCGGGTCATTTAGACCCCGGGGACGACGCCGGGAGCTCGGTGATATACGCGGGTCATTCTGACCCCGGGGACGAGGCCGGGAGCTCAGCGATAAACACGGGTCAGTCTGACCCGGGGGACGACGGCGAGGGGTGGGCTCGGCGATGAACGCGAGTCATTTTGACCCATGGGACGAGGCCGAGCGCTCGCTCAAACTCGTGGGTCGAACAGACCCCAGGGCGACGGCGAGGGCTCGGTGGCAAGACGCGGGTCGTTTTGACCCGAGGACGACGGGCTTTAGTGATTCATACGTACATGCATGCATGCATGCATGCATGCATACGTATACACTGGTAGTGGATCATTTTGTGACCCTGAGACCGAGATACACAGAAATACATAAACACTCGAACGTAGGTCTTTTTGACCCAGAAGGCAACAGGAGGGTTAAAGAATTAAAGAACAGAGTTGAAAACTAGATTTTCTTTAAAAAATTCATTTTTTTTACTTTTCCATCAAGAAAGTATCTCAGAACATCGGAACTACAAATTGTATGACATTTTCATGAATACATGAAGCTTTCATCACTATACTGCCCCGTAAGCTGCATTTACTCATTTTCATGCTCTTAAGCGAAGTTTCAGACTGAACAGAGTTGAAAACTAGATTTTCTTAAAGAATTCATTTTTTTTACTTCTTCATCAAGAAAGTGTCTCAGAACATCGGAACTACAAATTGTATGACATTTTCATGAATACATGAAGCTTTCATCACTATACTGCCCTGTAAGCTGCATTTACTCATTTTTATGCTCTTATACGGCATAAAAGACTGAACAGAGTTGAAAACTAGATTTTCTTAAAGAATTCATTTTTTTTACTTCTCCATCAAGAAAGTATCTCAGTAAATCGGAACTACATATAGTATGACGTTTTCATGAATACGTGAAGCTTTCATCACTATACTGCCCGTAAGCTGCATTTACTCATTTTTGTGCTCTTATACGGCGTTATAGACTGAACAGAGTTGAAAACTAAATTTTCTTAACCCTCGTGTTATCATCACTCATTCCTCGCACACCCCGTGTCCTGCTGGGTCAATCTGTCTTTGCTAAAGAGCCTTCGATCAGCGCGAGCACACCAACGAGGCCGACCGCGGGATTACGCAGATGTGAATAAATTGTGTATAAATACAGGGTATAAGTACACCCCTTTCATAGTGTCCTTATTCGCACATAACAACTTGTGACACCTCATTTCAATTTGAATCAATTCAGTTTATTTTGAATAGCTCAGAATAACAAATACACATGATGATTATTATTTTCTTTTTTTTTGTAAACGCCTCAGAGGGCTTTACAATCTGGACACGTACGAAATGACGTCACGTGTCTTGGCTAAAGAGCCTTTAATCAGCGCGAGCGCACCAACGTAGCCGACCGCGGGATTACGCAGATATGAATACATTGTGTATAAATACAGCGTATAAGTACACCCCTTTCATAGAACGAGAAGCGCGGGGCGGGTCGGGTCGGGACGGCTGGAACGCGATCACGTCCAGGCCGATCGAATGGGCTCTGGCCGCGACCGTGCCGGCCTGGGACGATTCCGCTCCCGCTCGAGAAGCCAGGCGACGGGTGATGTTTCCGCAGAGGGCGGACCAAGCGCCGCCGCCGCTGCTGAGAGCGTGGAGAGTCGCGTCCGGCAGCGTCGATCGAGGGAGGGACCGGGACCGGGACCGGGACCGGGACGGAGACCGGGTCTTTGACGATTCCGCGTTTGCCCGAGGGACGGGCCGCCGCCGCCGCCGCCGCCGCCGCGACCGAATCCGAACGTCGGTTCGCCCGTTTGGCGGGCGAGCCGGGCTCCGTGGATCGCATGGGGCCGGCGGAAGCACCCGAACGCCGTCGCGACCCCGGCGCCGGCCCCCCTCGGAATCTCGCTACGCCGACGCCGACGGACGGGATGTAGGTGACGCTGGACGCGCGTCCGTGGTGTTAATTGTACGGGCGCGCGCGCCAGAACGAAAGAGCTCGCGGGGGAACTCGAACTACGTCGTCGGTCGTCTGCGTTTCGAACCGTGATCCTTTTGCGGACACATTTGTGCGCGTGTGTGTTTGGTGTGTGTGTGTGTGTGTGTGTGTGTGTGTGTGTGTGTGTGTGTGTGTGTGTGTGTGTGTGTGTGTGTGTGTGTGTGTGTGTGTGTGTGTGTGTGTGTGTGTGTGTGTGTGTGTGTGTGTGTGTGTGTGTGTTTGTGTGTGTGTGTTCTGTGTTGTTGCTTGTAACACTGGTGATGAATGTAAGAAAAAAACAATACAATGCAACTGTCTTGTCATGTCTTTATTTGTATCATTTATTTATTTATTTTTTTACATTTAGCATACGGGATGACTTGTAATACAACGTAAAACTCGAGTCGTTTCGACCCGAGGACGAGGCCGAGGGCTCACGGGTCATTCTGACCCCGGGGACGACGGCGAGGCCGGGAGCACGGCTATAACGCGGGTCATTCTGACCCCGTTGACGAGGCCGGGAGTTCAGCGATATACGCGGGTCAGTCTGACCCCGGGGACGAGGGCCGGGAGCTCGGCAATATACGCGGGTCATTCTGACCCCGGGACAGGGGCCGGGAGCTCAGCGATAAACGCGGGTCATTCTGACCCCGGGGGACGGGGGCCGGGAGCTCGGCAATATACGCGGGTCATTCTGACCCCGGGACAGGGGCCGGGAGCTCGGCTATAAACGCGGGTCATTCTGACCCCGGGGGACGGGGGCCGGGAGCTCGGCGATATACGCGGGTCATTTTGACTCCGGGGACGACGCCGGGAGCTCGGTGATATACGCGGGTCATTTAGACCCCAGGGACGAGGCCGGGAGTTCAGCGATAAACACTGGTCAGTCTGACCCGGGGGACGACGGCGAGGGGAGGGCTCGGCGATGAACGCGAGTCATTTTGACCCGAGGGACGAGGCCGAGCGCTCACTCAAACTCGAGGGTCGAACACACCCCAGGGCGACGGCGATGGCTCGGTGGCAAGACGCGGGTCGTTTTGACCCGAGGACGACGGGCTTTAGGGATTCATACGTACATGCATGCATGCATGCATACGTATACACTGGTAGTGGATCATTTTGTGACCCTGAGACCGAGATACACAGAAATACATAAACACTCGAACGTAGGTCTTTTTGACCCAGATGGCAACAGGAGGGTTAAAAAAAATCTTTTTTTTTTTACTTTTCCATCAAGGAAGTGTCTCAGAACATCGGAACTACAAATTGTATGGCGTTTTCTTGAATACGTGAAGCTTTCATCACTATACTGCCAGTAAGCTGCATTTACTCATTTTCATGCTCTTATACGCCATTAAAGACTGAACAGAGTTGAAAACTAGATATTCTTAAAGAATTCATTTTTTTTTACTTCTCCATCAAGAAAGTGTCTCAGAAGATCGGAACTACAAATTGTATGGCGTTTTCATGAATACGTGAAGCTTTCATCACTATACTGCACGTAAGCTGCATTTACTCATTTTTATGCTCTTAAACGGCGTTTCAGACTGAACAGAGTTGAAAACTCGATTTTCTTAAAGAATTCATTTTTTTTACGTCTCCATCAAGACAGTGTCTCAGAACATCGGAACTACATATAGTATGACATTTTCATGAATACCTGAAGCTTTCATCACTATACTGCACGTAAGCTGCATTTACTCATTTTTATGCTCTTAAACGGCGTTTCAGAGTGAACAGAGTTGAAAACTCGATTTTCTTAAAGAATTCATTTTTTTTACTTCTCCATCAAGAAGGTGTCTCAGAACATCAGAACAACATATATTATGACATTTTCATAAATACCTGAAGCTTTCATCACTATACTGCACGTAAGCTGCATTTACTCATTTTTATGCTCTTAAACGGCGTTTCAGACTGAACAGAGTTGAAAATTCGATTTTCTTAAAGAATTCATTTTTTTTACTTCTCCATCAAGAAAGTGTCTCAGAACATTGGAACTACGTATGACATTTTCATGAATACCTGAAGCTTTCATCACTATACTGCACGTAAGCTGCATTTACTCATTTTTATGCTCTTAAACGGCGTTTCAGAGTGAACAGAGTTGAAAACTAGATTTTCTTAAAAAAAATCATTTTTTTTACTTCTCATCAAGAAAGTGTTTCAGAACATCAGAACTACAAATTGTATGACATTTTCATGAATACTTGAAGCTTTCATCACTATACTGCCCGTAAGCTGCATTTACTCATTTTTATGCTCTTAAACGGCGTTTCAGACTGAACAGAGTTGAAAACTCGATTTTCTTAAAGAATTCATTTTTTTTACTTCATCAAGAAAGTGTCTCAGAACATCGGAACTACATATAGTATGACATTTTCACGAATACCTGAAGCTTTCATCACTATACTGCACGTAAGCTGCATTTACTCATTTTTATGCTCTTAAACGGCGTTTCAGACTGAACAGAGTTGAAAACTCGATTTTCTTAAAGAATTCATTTTTTTTACTTCTCCATCAAGAAAGTGTCTCAGAACATCGGAACTACATATAGTATGACATTTTCATGAATACCTGAAGCTTTCATCACTATACTGCACGTAAGCTGCATTTACTCATTTTATGCTCTTAAACGGCGTTTCAGAGTGAACAGAGTTGAAAACTCGATTTTCTTAAAGAATTCATTTTTTTTACTTCTCCATCAAGAAGGTGTCTCAGAACATCAGAACAACATATATTATGACATTTTCATGAATACCTGAAGCTTTCATCACTATACTGCACGTAAGCTGCATTTACTCATTTTTATGCTCTTAAACGGCGTTTCAGACTGAACAGAGTTGAAAACTAGATTTTCTTAAAGAATTCATTTTTTTTTACTTCATCAAGAAAGTGTCTCAGAACATCGGAACTACAAATTGTATGACATTTTCATGAATACCTGAAGCTTTCATCACTATACTGCCCGTAAGCTGCATTTACTCATTTTTATGCTCTTATACGGCATAAAAGACTGAACAGAGTTGAAAACTAGATTTTCTTAAAGAATTCATTTTTTTTACTTCTCCATCAAGAAAGTGTCTCAGTACATCGGAACTACATATAGTATGACGTTTTCATGAATACGTGAAGCTTTCATCACTATACTGCCCGTAAGCTGCATTTACTCATTTTTGTGCTCTTATACGGCGTTATAGACTGAACAGAGTTGAAAACTAGATTTTCTTAACCCTCGTGTTGTCATCACTCATTCCTCGCACACCCCGTGTCCTGCTGGGTCAATCTGTCTTTGCTAAAGAGCCTTCGATCAGCGCGAGCACACCAACGAGGCCGACCGCGGGATTACGCAGATGTGAATAAATTGTGTATAAATACAGGGTATAAGTACACCCCTTTCATAGTGTCCTTATTCGCACATAACAACTTGTGACACCTCATTTCAATTTGAATCAATTCAGTTTATTTTGAATAGCTCAGAATAACAAATACACATGATGATTATTATTTTCTTTTTTTTTGTAAACGCCTCAGAGGGCTTTACAATCTGGACACGTACGAAATGACGTCACGTGTCTTGGCTAAAGAGCCTTTAATCAGCGCGAGCGCACCAACGTAGCCGACCGCGGGATTACGCAGATATGAATACATTGTGTATAAATACAGCGTATAAGTACACCCCTTTCATAGAACGAGAAGCGCGGGGCGGGGCGGGTCGGGACGGCTGGAACGCGATCACGTCCAGGCCGATCGAATGGGCTCTGGCCGCGACCGTGCCGGCCTGGGACGATTCCGCTCCCGCTCGAAAAGCCAGGCGACGGGTGATGTTTCCGCAGAGGGCGGACCAAGCGCCGCCGCTGCTGAGAGCGTGGAGAGTCGCGTCTGACAGCGTCGATCGAGGGAGGGACCGAGACCGGGACCGGGACCGGGACCGAGACCGGGTCTTTGACGATTCCGCGTTTGCCCGAGGGGCGGGCCGCCGCCGCCGCGACCGAATCCGAAAGTCGGTTCGCCCGTTTGGCGGGCGAGCCGGGCTCCGTGGATCGCACGGGGCCGGCGGAAGCACCCGAACGCCGTCGCGACCCCGGCGCCGGCCCTCCTCGGAATCTCGCTACGCCGACGCCGACGGACGGGATGTAGGTGACGCTGGACGCGCGTCCGTGGTGTTAATTGTACGGGCGCGCGCGCCAGAACCACAGCTCGCAGTGCTACCGGAGAACGAAAGAGCTCGCGGGGGAACTCGAACGCTACGTCGTCGGTCGTCTGCGTTTCGAACCGTGATCCTGTGGCGGACACATTTGTGCGAGTGTGTGTGTGTGTGTGTGTGTGTGTGTGTGTGTGTGTGTGTGTGTGTGTGTGTGTGTGTGTGTGTGTGTGTGTGTGTGTGTGTGTTCTGTGTCGTTGCTTGTAACACTGGTGATGAATGTAAGAAAAAAACAATACAATGCAACTGTCTTGTCATGTCTTTATTTGTATCATTTATTTATTTACATTTAGCATACGGGATGACTTGTAATACAACGTAAAACTCAAGTCGTTTCGACCCGAGGACGAGGCCGAGGGCTCACGGGTCATTCTGACCCCGGGGACGACGGCGAGGCCGGGAGCTCGGCTATAAACGCGGGTCATTCTGACCCCGGGGGACGGGGGCCGGGAGCTCGGCGATATACGCGGGTCATTTTGACTCCGGGGACGACGCCGGGAGCTCGGTGATATACGCGGGTCATTTAGACCCCAGGGACGAGGCCGGGAGTTCAGCGATAAACACTGGTCAGTCTGACCCGGGGGACGACGGCGAGGGGAGGGCTCGGCGATGAACGCGAGTCATTTTGACCCGAGGGACGAGGCCGAGCGCTCACTCAAACTCGAGGGTCGAACACACCCCAGGGCGACGGCGATGGCTCGGTGGCAAGACGCGGGTCGTTTTGACCCGAGGACGACGGGCTTTAGGGATTCATACGTACATGCATGCATGCATGCATACGTATACACTGGTAGTGGATCATTTTGTGACCCTGAGACCGAGATACACAGAAATACATAAACACTCGAACGTAGGTCTTTTTGACCCAGATGGCAACAGGAGGGTTAAAAAAAATCTTTTTTTTTTTACTTTTCCATCAAGGAAGTGTCTCAGAACATCGGAACTACAAATTGTATGGCGTTTTCTTGAATACGTGAAGCTTTCATCACTATACTGCCAGTAAGCTGCATTTACTCATTTTCATGCTCTTATACGCCATTAAAGACTGAACAGAGTTGAAAACTAGATATTCTTAAAGAATTCATTTTTTTTTACTTCTCCATCAAGAAAGTGTCTCAGAACATCGGAACTACAAATTGTATGGCGTTTTCATGAATACGTGAAGCTTTCATCACTATACTGCACGTAAGCTGCATTTACTCATTTTTATGCTCTTAAACGGCGTTTCAGACTGAACAGAGTTGAAAACTCGATTTTCTTAAAGAATTCATTTTTTTTACGTCTCCATCAAGACAGTGTCTCAGAACATCGGAACTACATATAGTATGACATTTTCATGAATACCTGAAGCTTTCATCACTATACTGCACGTAAGCTGCATTTACTCATTTTTATGCTCTTAAACGGCGTTTCAGAGTGAACAGAGTTGAAAACTCGATTTTCTTAAAGAATTCATTTTTTTTACTTCTCCATCAAGAAGGTGTCTCAGAACATCAGAACAACATATATTATGACATTTTCATAAATACCTGAAGCTTTCATCACTATACTGCACGTAAGCTGCATTTACTCATTTTTATGCTCTTAAACGGCGTTTCAGACTGAACAGAGTTGAAAACTAGATTTTCTTAAAGAATTCATTTTTTTTTACTTCATCAAGAAAGTGTCTCAGAACATCGGAACTACAAATTGTATGATATTTTTATGAATACGTGAAGCTTTCATCACTATACTGCCTTTAAGGTGCATTTACTCATTTTTATGCTCTTATACGGCATAAAAGACTGAACAGAGTTGAAAACTCGATTTTCTTAAAGAATTCATTTTTTTTTACTTCTCCATCAAGAAAGTATCTCAGTAAATCGGAACTACATATAGTATGACGTTTTCATGAATACGTGAAGCTTTCATCACTATACTGCCCGTAAGCTGCATTTACTCATTTTTATGCTCTTAAACGGCGTTTCAGACTGAACAGAGTTGAAAACTCGATTTTCTTAAAGAATTCATTTTTTTTACTTCTCCATCAAGAAAGTGTCTCAGAACATCGGAACTACATATAGTATGACATTTTCATGAATACCTGAAGCTTTCATCACTGTACTGCACGTAAGCTGCATTTACTCATTTTTATGCTCTTAAACGGCGTTTCAGACTGAACAGAGTTGAAAACTAGATTTTCTTAAAGAATTCATTTTTTTTTACTTCATCAAGAAAGTGTCTCAGAACATCGGAACTACAAATTGTATGACATTTTCATGAATACCTGAAGCTTTCATCAACATGTTGCCGGTAAGCTGCATTTACTCATTTTTATGATCTTAAACGGCGTTTCAGACTGAACAGAGTTGAAAACTCGATTTTCTTAAAGAATTCACTTTTTTCACTTTTTCATCAAGAAAGTGTCTCAGAACATCGGAACTACATATAGTATGACGTTTTCACGAATACCTGAAGCTTTCATCACTATACTGCACGTAAACTGCATTTACTCATTTTTATGCTCTTATACAGCGTTATAGACTGAACAGAGTTGAAAACTAGATTTTCTTAACCCTTGTGTGGCCTCACCGATCCGATCCGTACACACTCCGTGTCCTGCGGGTCAAACTGTCCAATGTCCTTTCATCTGGAGCCTTCGATGAGTGGGCGCTCACACCACTTGCATACAGCAGAGTGTTGATGACACACTCGGGTCAGTTTGACCCAAGGACAACAGCAGGGGCTCAGTGACACACGAGGGTCATTTTGACCCAAAGACAACGGCAGAGTGTTGATGACACACTCGGGTCAGCTTGACCCAAGGACAACAGGAGGGGCTCGGTGACACACGAGGGTCATTTTGACCCAAGGACAACGGCAGGGGCTCGGTGACACACAAGGGTCATTTTGACCCAAGGACACCATCAGGGGCTCGGTGACGCACGAGGGTCATTTTGACCCAAGGACAACGGCAGAGTGTTGATGACACACTCGGGTCATTTTGACCCAAGGACAACAGCAGGGGCTCGGTGACACACGAGGGTCATTTTGACCAAAGGACACCATGAGGGGCTCGGTGACACACGAGGGTCATTTAGACCCAAGGACAACGGCAGAGTGTTGATGACACACGAGGGTCATTTTGACCCAAGGACAACGGCAGAGTGTTGATGACACACTCGGGTCATTTTGACCCAAGGACAACGGCAGGTGCTCGGTGACACACAAAGGTCATTTTGACCCAAGGACACCATCAGGGGCTCGGTGACACACGAGGGTCATTTTGACCCAAGGACAACGGCAGAGTGTTGATGACACACGAGGGTCATTTTGACCCAAGGACAACAGCATGGGCTCGGTGACACACGAGGGTCATTTTGACCCAAGGACAACGGCAGAGTGCCGATGACACACGTGGGTCATTTTGACCCAAGGACAACGGCAGAGTGTTGATGACACACTCGGGTCATTTTGACCCAAGGACAACGGCAGGGGCTTGGTGACACACGAGGGTCATTTAGACCCAAGGACAACATCAGGGGCTTGGTGACACACGAGGGTCATTTCGACCCAAGGACAACGGCGGGGGCTTGGTGACGATCGACGGTCATGTTAACCCAAGGACAACGACGGGGGGCTTGGTGACGATCGACGGTCATTGTGAACCAAGGACAAATGCAGAGCGGTTCCAACTGTAGCATCTCCGAGCACGTAGGACCTTGGGAAGGCACTTCTCTGAATCAGTTGGGGGACTTTCCGACAGTTCCGACGGTCCTAACCTCGAGCTCGTGGGAACTCCGGTACACAATTATCTAAATTGGCCATTTTGTTTTCGCTTCTTCCGCCAGCGCAGCGTTGAACAAAAGTCCGGAGAGACACGGGTTGGCTGCGATGCCACTACTACGGCCGTCGCGGTTCCAACGATCCCTGCGCCGAGCTCGTGGGACCTCGGGAAGGCACTTTTTTCAAATCGGCCATTTTGTTTTTCTTTCTTCGGCTTGTGAAGCTTTCACAGAATGTCGGAAGGACACGAGTTGGCTGCGCTCCCACTAATACGGCCGTCGCGGTTCCAACGATCCCTCCGTCGAGGTCGTGGGACCTCGGGAAGGCACTTTTTTCAAATCGGCCATTTTGTTTTTGCTTCTTCGGCTCGTGCGGCTTTCACGCAAAGTCGGAAGGACACGAATTGGCTGCGCTCCCACTGGTACGGCCGTCGCGGTTCCAACGATCCCTTCGCCGAGCTCTTGGGACCTCGGGAAGACAGTTTTTTTCAAATCGGCCATTTTGTTTTTGCTTCTTCGGCTCGTGTAGCTGTAAAAGAAAGTCGGAAGGACACGGGTTCGCTGCGCTCCCACTAATACGGCCGTCGCGGTTCCAACGATCCCTTCGCCGAGCTCGTGGGACCACGGGAAGGCACTTTTTTCAAATCGGCCATTTTGTTTTTGCTTCTTCGGCTTGTGTAGCTGAAACAGAAAGTCGGAAGGACACGGGTTCGCTGCGCTCCCACTAATACAGCCGTCGCGGTTCCAACGATCCCTTCGCCGAGCTCGTGGGACCTTGGGAAGGTACTTTTTGCAAATCGGTCATTTTGTTTTTGTTTCTCGGCTTGTGAGGCTTTCACAGAATGTCGGAAGGACACGACTTGGCTGCGCTCCCACTAATACGGCCGTCGCGGTTCCAACGATCCCTTCGTCGAGCTCGTGGGACCTCGGGAAGTCAGGTTTTTCAAATCGGCCATTTTGTTTTTGCTTCTTCGGCTCGTGCGGCTTTCACGCAAAGTCGGTCGGACTCGAGTTTTCGGCCTCCCACTAATACGGCCGTCGCGGTTCCAACGATCCCCTCGCCGAGCTCGTGGGACCTCGGGAAGTCAGGTTTTTCAAATCGGCCATTTTGTTTTTGCTTCTTCGGCTCGTGCGGCTTTTACGCAAAGTCGGTCGGACTCGAGTTTTCGGCCTCCGACTAATACGGCCGTCGCGGTTCCAACGATCCCCTTGCCGAGCTCGTCGGACCTCGGGAAGGCACTTTTTTCAAATCGGCCATTTTGTTTTTGTTTCTTCGGCTTGTGAGGCTTTCACAGAATGTCGGAAGGACACGACTTGGCTTCGCTCCCACTAATACGGCCGTCGCGGTTCCAACGATCCCTTCGCCGAGCTCGTGGGACCTCGGGAAGGCACTTTTTTCAAATCGGCCATTTTGTTTTTGTTTCTTCGGCTCGTGCGGCTTTCACGCAAACTCGGAAGGACTCGGGTTTGCTGCGCTCCCACTAATACGGCCGTCGCGGTTCCAACGATCCCTTCGCCGAGCTCGTGGGACCTCGGGAAGGCAATTTTGCAAATCGGCCATTTTGTTTTTGTTTCTTCGGCTTGTGAGGCTTTCACAGAATGTCGGAAGGACACAACTTGGCTGCGCTCCCACTAATACGGCCGTCGCGGTTCCAACGATCCCTTCGCCGAGCTCGTGGGACCTCGGGAAGTCAGGTTTTTCAAATCGGCCATTTTGTTTTTGCTTCTTCGGCTCGTGCGGCTTTCACTGAAAGTCGGAAGGACTCGAGTTTCCGGCCTCCCACTAATACGGCCGTCGCGGTTTCAACGATCCCCTCGCCGAGCTCGTGGGACCTCAGGAAGTCAGTTTTTTCAAATCGGCCATTTTGTTTTTGCTTCTTCGGCTCGTGCGGCTTTCACGCAAAGTCGGAAGGTCTCGAGTTTGCTGCACTCCCACTAATACGGCCGTCGCGGTTCCAACGATCCCTTCGCCGAGCTCGTGGGACCTCGGGAAGTCAGGTTTTTCAAATCGGCCATTTTGTTTTTGCTTCTTCGGCTCGTGCGGCTTTCACGCAAAGCCGGTCGGACTCGAGTTTGCTGCGCTCCCACTAATGCGGCCGTCGCGGTTCCAACGATCCCTTCGCCGAGCTCGTGGGACCTCGGGAAGGCACTTTTTGCAAATCGGCCATTTTGTTTTTGTTTCTTCGGCTCGTGAGGCTTTCACATAATGTCGGAAGGACACGACTTGGCTGCGCTCACACTAGTACGGCCGTCGCGGTTCCAACGATCACGTCGCCGAGCTCGTGGGACCTCGGGAAGGCACTTTTTGCAAATCGGCCATTTTGTTTTTGCTTCTTCGGCTCGTGCGGCTTTCACGCAAAGTCGGAAGGACTGGAGTTCGCTGCCTCCAACTAATACGGCCGTTACGGTTCCAACGATCCCTTCGCCGAGCTCGTGGGACCTCGGGAAGGCACTTTTTCAAATCGGCCATTTTGTTTTTGCTTCTTCGGCTCGTGCGGCTTTCACTGAAAGTCGGAAGGACTCGAGTTTCCGGCCTCCCACTAATACGGCCGTCGCGGTTTCAACGATCCCCTCGCCGAGCTCGTGGGACCTCAGGAAGTCAGTTTTTTCAAATCGGCCATTTTGTTTTTGCTTCTTCGGCTCGTGCGGCTTTCACGCAAAGTCGGAAGGTCTCGAATTTGCTGCACTCCCACTAATACGGCCGACGCGGTTCCAACGATCCCTTCGCCGAGCTCGTGGGACCTCGGGAAGTCAGGTTTTTCAAATCGGCCATTTTGTTTTTGCTTCTTCGGCTCGTGCGGCTTTCACGCAAAGCCGGTCGGACTCGAGTTTGCTGCGCTCCCACTAATACGGCCGTCGCGGTTCCAACGATCCCTTCGCCGAGCTCGTGGGACCTCGGGAAGGCACTTTTTGAAAATCGGCCATTTTGTTTTTGTTTCTTCGGCTCGTGAGGCTTTCACATAATGTCGGAAGGACACGACTTGGCTGCGCTCACACTAGTACGGCCGTCGCGGTTCCAACGATCACGTCGCCGAGCTCGTGGGACCTCGGGAAGGCACTTTTTTCAAATCGGCCATTTTGTTTTTGCTTCTTCGGCTCGTGCGGCTTTCACGCAAAGTCGGAAGGACTGGAGTTCGCTGCCTCCAACTAATACGGCCGTTACGGTTCCAACGAACCCGTCGCCGAGCTCGTGGGACCTCTGGAAGGCACTTTTTTCAAATCGGCCATTTTGTTTTTGCTTCTTCGGCTCGTGCGGCTTTCACATAATGTCGGACGGACTCGAGTTTTCGGCCTCCCACTAATACGGCTGTGGCGGTTCCAACGGTTCCGACCCCGAGCTCGTGAGACCTCGGGAAGGCACTTTTTTCAAATCGGCCATTTTGTTTTTGCTTCTTCGGCTCGTGCGGCTTTCACATAATGTCGGACGGACTCGAGTTTTCGGCCTCCCACTGGTACGGCCGTCGCGGTTCCAACGATCCCTTCGCCGAGCTCTTGGGACCACGGGAAGACAGTTTTTTTTTCAAATCGGCCATTTTGTTTTTGCTTCTTCGGCTCGTGTAGCTGTAACAGAAAGTCGGAAGGACATGCAGATGTGAATAAATTGTGTATAAATACAGGGTATAAGTACACCCCTTTCATAGTGTCCTTATTCGCACATAACAACTTGTGACACCTCATTTCAATTTGAATCAATTCAGTTTATTTTGAATAGCTCAGAATAACAGCGTAAAACTCGAGTCGTTTCGACCCGAGGACGAGGCCGAGGGCTCACGGGTCATTCTGACCCCGGGGACGACGGCGAGGACGGGAGCTTGGCTATAAACGCGGGTCAATCTGTCCCCGGGGGAACGGGGGCCGAGAGCTCGACGATAAACGCGGGTCATTCTGACCCCGTGGACGGGGCCGGGAGCTCGGCGATAAATGCGGGTCATTTAGACCCCGGGGACGACGCCGGGAGCTCGGTGATATACGCGGGTCATTCTGACCCCGGGGACGAGGCCGGGAGCTCAGCGATAAACACGGGTCAGTCTGACCCGGGGGACGACGGCGAGGGGTGGGCTCGGCGATGAACGCGAGTCATTTTGACCCATGGGACGAGGCCGAGCGCTCGCTCAAACTCGTGGGTCGAACAGACCCCAGGGCGACGGCGAGGGCTCGGTGGCAAGACGCGGGTCGTTTTGACCCGAGGACGACGGGCTTTAGGGATTCATACGTACATGCATGCATGCATGCATGCATACGTATACACTGGTAGTGGATCATTTTGTGACCCTGAGACCGAGATACACAGAAATACATAAACACTCGAACGTAGGTCTTTTTGACCCAGAAGGCAACAGGAGGGTTAAAGAATTAAAGAACAGAGTTGAAAACTAGATTTTCTTTAAAAAATTCATTTTTTTTACTTTTCCATCAAGAAAGTATCTCAGAACATCGGAACTTCATATAGTATGACGTTTGCATGAATACCTGAAGTTTTCATCACTATACTGCCCGTAAGCTGCATTTACTCATTTTTATGCTCTTATACGCCATTAAAGACTGAACAGAGTTGAAAACTAGATTTTCTTAAAGAATTCATTTTTTTTACTTCTCCATCAAGAAAGTGTCTCAGAACATCGGAACTACAAATTGTATGACGTTTTCATGAATACGTGAAGCTTTCATCACTATACTGCCCGTAAGCTGCATTTACTCATTTTCATGCTCTTAAGCGAAGTTTCAGACTGAACAGAGTTGAAAACTAGATTTTCTTAAAGAATTCATTTTTTTTACTTCTTCATCAAGAAAGTGTCACAGAACATCGGAACTACAAATTGTATGACATTTTCATGAATACGTGAAGCTTTCATCACTATACTGCCCTGTAAGCTGCATTTACTCATTTTTATGCTCTTATACGGCATAAAAGACTGAACAGAGTTGAAAACTAGATTTTCTTAAAGAATTCATTTTTTTTACTTCTCCATCAAGAAAGTATCTCAGTAAATCGGAACTACATATAGTATGACGTTTTCATGAATACGTGAAGCTTTCATCACTATACTGCCCGTAAGCTGCATTTACTCATTTTTGTGCTCTTATACGGCGTTATAGACTGAACAGAGTTGAAAACTAAATTTTCTTAACCCTCGTGTTATCATCACTCATTCCTCGCACACCCTTGGCTGCGCTCCCACTAATACGGCCGTCGCGGTTCCAACGATCCCTTCGCCGAGCTCGTGGGACCTCGGGAAGTCAGGTTTTTCAAATCGGCCATTTTGTTTTTGCTTCTTCGGCTCGTGCGGCTTTCACTGAAAGTCGGAAGGACTCGAGTTTCCGGCCTCCCACTAATACGGCCGTCGCGGTTTCAACGATCCCCTCGCCGAGCTCGTGGGACCTCAGGAAGTCAGTTTTTTCAAATCGGCCATTTTGTTTTTGCTTCTTCGGCTCGTGCGGCTTTCACGCAAAGTCGGAAGGTCTCGAGTTTGCTGCACTCCCACTAATACGGCCGTCGCGGTTCCAACGATCCCTTCGCCGAGCTCGTGGGACCTCGGGAAGTCAGGTTTTTCAAATCGGCCATTTTGTTTTTGCTTCTTCGGCTCGTGCGGCTTTCACGCAAAGCCGGTCGGACTCGAGTTTGCTGCGCTCCCACTAATGCGGCCGTCGCGGTTCCAACGATCCCTTCGCCGAGCTCGTGGGACCTCGGGAAGGCACTTTTTGCAAATCGGCCATTTTGTTTTTGTTTCTTCGGCTCGTGAGGCTTTCACATAATGTCGGAAGGACACGACTTGGCTGCGCTCACACTAGTACGGCCGTCGCGGTTCCAACGATCACGTCGCCGAGCTCGTGGGACCTCGGGAAGGCACTTTTTGCAAATCGGCCATTTTGTTTTTGCTTCTTCGGCTCGTGCGGCTTTCACGCAAAGTCGGAAGGACTGGAGTTCGCTGCCTCCAACTAATACGGCCGTTACGGTTCCAACGATCCCTTCGCCGAGCTCGTGGGACCTCGGGAAGGCACTTTTTCAAATCGGCCATTTTGTTTTTGCTTCTTCGGCTCGTGCGGCTTTTACGCAAAGTCGGAAGGTCTCGAGTTTGCTGCACTCCCACTAATACGGCCGTCGCGGTTCCAACGATCCCTTCGCCGAGCTCGTGGGACCTCGGGAAGTCAGGTTTTTCAAATCGGCCATTTTGTTTTTGCTTCTTCGGCTCGTGCGGCTTTCACGCAAAGCCGGTCGGACTCGAGTTTGCTGCGCTCCCACTAATACGGCCGTCGCGGTTCCAACGATCCCTTCGCCGAGCTCGTGGGACCTCGGGAAGGCACTTTTTGCAAATCGGCCATTTTGTTTTTGTTTCTTCGGCTCGTGAGGCTTTCACATAATGTTGGAAGGACACGACTTGGCTGCGCTCACACTAGTACGGCCGTCGCGGTTCCAACGATCACGTCGCCGAGCTCGTGGGACCTCGGGAAGGCACTTTTTGCAAATCGGCCATTTTGTTTTTGTTTCTTCGGCTCGTGAGGCTTTCACATAATGTCGGAAGGACACGACTTGGCTGCGCTCACACTAGTACGGCCGTCGCGGTTCCAACGATCACGTCGCCGAGCTCGTGGGACCTCGGGAAGGCACTTTTTGCAAATCGGCCATTTTGTTTTTGCTTCTTCGGCTCGTGCGGCTTTCACATAATGTTGGAAGGACACGACTTGGCTGCGCTCACACTAGTACGGCCGTCGCGGTTCCAACGATCACGTCGCCGAGCTCGTGGGACCTCGGGAAGGCACTTTTTGCAAATCGGCCATTTTGTTTTTGTTTCTTCGGCTCGTGAGGCTTTCACATAATGTCGGAAGGACACGACTTGGCTGCGCTCACACTAGTACGGCCGTCGCGGTTCCAACGATCACGTCGCCGAGCTCGTGGGACCTCGGGAAGGCACTTTTTGCAAATCGGCCATTTTGTTTTTGCTTCTTCGGCTCGTGCGGCTTTCACGCAAAGTCGGAAGGACTGGAGTTCGCTGCCTCCAACTAATACGGCCGTTACGGTTCCAACGATCCCTTCGCCGAGCTCGTGGGACCTCGGGAAGGCACTTTTTCAAATCGGCCATTTTGTTTTTGCTTCTTCGGCTCGTGCGGCTTTCACTGAAAGTCGGAAGGACTCGAGTTTCCGGCCTCCCACTAATACGGCCGTCGCGGTTTCAACGATCCCCTCGCCGAGCTCGTGGGACCTCAGGAAGTCAGTTTTTTCAAATCGGCCATTTTGTTTTTGCTTCTTCGGCTCGTGCGGCTTTTACGCAAAGTCGGAAGGTCTCGAGTTTGCTGCACTCCCACTAATACGGCCGTCGCGGTTCCAACGATCCCTTCGCCGAGCTCGTGGGACCTCGGGAAGTCAGGTTTTTCAAATCGGCCATTTTGTTTTTGCTTCTTCGGCTCGTGCGGCTTTCACGCAAAGCCGGTCGGACTCGAGTTTGCTGCGCTCCCACTAATACGGCCGTCGCGGTTCCAACGATCCCTTCGCCGAGCTCGTGGGACCTCGGGAAGGCACTTTTTGCAAATCGGCCATTTTGTTTTTGTTTCTTCGGCTCGTGAGGCTTTCACATAATGTTGGAAGGACACGACTTGGCTGCGCTCACACTAGTACGGCCGTCGCGGTTCCAACGATCACGTCGCCGAGCTCGTGGGACCTCGGGAAGGCACTTTTTGCAAATCGGCCATTTTGTTTTTGCTTCTTCGGCTCGTGCGGCTTTCACGCAAAATCGGAAGGACTGGAGTTCGCTGCCTCCAACTAATACGGCCGTTACGGTTCCAACGAACCCGTCGCCGAGCTCGTGGGACCTCTGGAAGGCACTTTTTTCAAATCGGCCATTTTGTTTTTGCTTCTTCGGCTCGTGCGGCTTTCACATAATGTCGGACGGACTCGAGTTTTCGGCCTCCCACTAATACGGCTGTGGCGGTTCCAACGGTTCCGACCCCGAGCTCGTGAGACCTCGGGAAGGCACTTTTTTCAAATCGGCCATTTTGTTTTTGCTTCTTCGGCTCGTGCGGCTTTCACATAATGTCGGACGGACTCGAGTTTTCGGCCTCCCACTGGTACGGCCGTCGCGGTTCCAACGATCCCTTCGCCGAGCTCTTGGGACCACGGGAAGACAGTTTTTTTTTTCAAATCGGCCATTTTGTTTTTGCTTCTTCGGCTCGTGTAGCTGTAACAGAAAGTCGGAAGGACATGCAGATGTGAATAAATTGTGTATAAATACAGGGTATAAGTACACCCCTTTCATAGTGTCCTTATTCGCACATAACAACTTGTGACACCTCATTTCAATTTGAATCAATTCAGTTTATTTTGAATAGCTCAGAATAACAGCGTAAAACTCGAGTCGTTTCGACCCGAGGACGAGGCCGAGGGCTCACGGGTCATTCTGACCCCGGGGACGACGGCGAGGACGGGAGCTTGGCTATAAACGCGGGTCAATCTGACCCCGGGGGAACGGGGGCCGAGAGCTCGACGATAAACGCGGGTCATTCTGACCCCGTGGACGGGGCCGGGAGCTCGGCGATAAATGCGGGTCATTTAGACCCCGGGGACGACGCCGGGAGCTCGGTGATATACGCGGGTCATTCTGACCCCGGGGACGAGGCCGGGAGCTCAGCGATAAACACGGGTCAGTCTGACCCGGGGGACGACGGCGAGGGGTGGGCTCGGCGATGAACGCGAGTCATTTTGACCCATGGGACGAGGCCGAGCGCTCGCTCAAACTCGTGGGTCGAACAGACCCCAGGGCGACGGCGAGGGCTCGGTGGCAAGACGCGGGTCGTTTTGACCCGAGGACGACGGGCTTTAGTGATTCATACGTACATGCATGCATGCATGCATGCATGCATACGTATACACTGGTAGTGGATCATTTTGTGACCCTGAGACCGAGATACACAGAAATACATAAACACTCGAACGTAGGTCTTTTTGACCCAGAAGGCAACAGGAGGGTTAAAGAATTAAAGAACAGAGTTGAAAACTAGATTTTCTTTAAAAAATTCATTTTTTTTACTTTTCCATCAAGAAAGTATCTCAGAACATCGGAACTACAAATTGTATGACATTTTCATGAATACATGAAGCTTTCATCACTATACTGCCCCGTAAGCTGCATTTACTCATTTTCATGCTCTTAAGCGAAGTTTCAGACTGAACAGAGTTGAAAACTAGATTTTCTTAAAGAATTCATTTTTTTTACTTCTTCATCAAGAAAGTGTCTCAGAACATCGGAACTACAAATTGTATGACATTTTCATGAATACATGAAGCTTTCATCACTATACTGCCCTGTAAGCTGCATTTACTCATTTTTATGCTCTTATACGGCATAAAAGACTGAACAGAGTTGAAAACTAGATTTTCTTAAAGAATTCATTTTTTTTACTTCTCCATCAAGAAAGTATCTCAGTAAATCGGAACTACATATAGTATGACGTTTTCATGAATACGTGAAGCTTTCATCACTATACTGCCCGTAAGCTGCATTTACTCATTTTTGTGCTCTTATACGGCGTTATAGACTGAACAGAGTTGAAAACTAAATTTTCTTAACCCTCGTGTTATCATCACTCATTCCTCGCACACCCCGTGTCCTGCTGGGTCAATCTGTCTTTGCTAAAGAGCCTTCGATCAGCGCGAGCACACCAACGAGGCCGACCGCGGGATTACGCAGATGTGAATAAATTGTGTATAAATACAGGGTATAAGTACACCCCTTTCATAGTGTCCTTATTCGCACATAACAACTTGTGACACCTCATTTCAATTTGAATCAATTCAGTTTATTTTGAATAGCTCAGAATAACAAATACACATGATGATTATTATTTTCTTTTTTTTTGTAAACGCCTCAGAGGGCTTTACAATCTGGACACGTACGAAATGACGTCACGTGTCTTGGCTAAAGAGCCTTTAATCAGCGCGAGCGCACCAACGTAGCCGACCGCGGGATTACGCAGATATGAATACATTGTGTATAAATACAGCGTATAAGTACACCCCTTTCATAGAACGAGAAGCGCGGGGCGGGTCGGGTCGGGACGGCTGGAACGCGATCACGTCCAGGCCGATCGAATGGGCTCTGGCCGCGACCGTGCCGGCCTGGGACGATTCCGCTCCCGCTCGAGAAGCCAGGCGACGGGTGATGTTTCCGCAGAGGGCGGACCAAGCGCCGCCGCCGCTGCTGAGAGCGTGGAGAGTCGCGTCCGGCAGCGTCGATCGAGGGAGGGACCGGGACCGGGACCGGGACCGGGACGGAGACCGGGTCTTTGACGATTCCGCGTTTGCCCGAGGGACGGGCCGCCGCCGCCGCCGCCGCCGCCGCGACCGAATCCGAACGTCGGTTCGCCCGTTTGGCGGGCGAGCCGGGCTCCGTGGATCGCATGGGGCCGGCGGAAGCACCCGAACGCCGTCGCGACCCCGGCGCCGGCCCCCCTCGGAATCTCGCTACGCCGACGCCGACGGACGGGATGTAGGTGACGCTGGACGCGCGTCCGTGGTGTTAATTGTACGGGCGCGCGCGCCAGAACGAAAGAGCTCGCGGGGGAACTCGAACTACGTCGTCGGTCGTCTGCGTTTCGAACCGTGATCCTTTTGCGGACACATTTGTGCGCGTGTGTGTTTGGTGTGTGTGTGTGTGTGTGTGTGTGTGTGTGTGTGTGTGTGTGTGTGTGTGTGTGTGTGTGTGTGTGTGTGTGTGTGTGTGTGTGTGTGTGTGTGTGTGTGTGTGTGTGTGTGTGTGTGTGTGTGTGTGTGTTTGTGTGTGTGTGTTCTGTGTTGTTGCTTGTAACACTGGTGATGAATGTAAGAAAAAAACAATACAATGCAACTGTCTTGTCATGTCTTTATTTGTATCATTTATTTATTTATTTTTTTACATTTAGCATACGGGATGACTTGTAATACAACGTAAAACTCGAGTCGTTTCGACCCGAGGACGAGGCCGAGGGCTCACGGGTCATTCTGACCCCGGGGACGACGGCGAGGCCGGGAGCACGGCTATAACGCGGGTCATTCTGACCCCGTTGACGAGGCCGGGAGTTCAGCGATATACGCGGGTCAGTCTGACCCCGGGGACGAGGGCCGGGAGCTCGGCAATATACGCGGGTCATTCTGACCCCGGGACAGGGGCCGGGAGCTCAGCGATAAACGCGGGTCATTCTGACCCCGGGGGACGGGGGCCGGGAGCTCGGCAATATACGCGGGTCATTCTGACCCCGGGACAGGGGCCGGGAGCTCGGCTATAAACGCGGGTCATTCTGACCCCGGGGGACGGGGGCCGGGAGCTCGGCGATATACGCGGGTCATTTTGACTCCGGGGACGACGCCGGGAGCTCGGTGATATACGCGGGTCATTTAGACCCCAGGGACGAGGCCGGGAGTTCAGCGATAAACACTGGTCAGTCTGACCCGGGGGACGACGGCGAGGGGAGGGCTCGGCGATGAACGCGAGTCATTTTGACCCGAGGGACGAGGCCGAGCGCTCACTCAAACTCGAGGGTCGAACACACCCCAGGGCGACGGCGATGGCTCGGTGGCAAGACGCGGGTCGTTTTGACCCGAGGACGACGGGCTTTAGGGATTCATACGTACATGCATGCATGCATGCATACGTATACACTGGTAGTGGATCATTTTGTGACCCTGAGACCGAGATACACAGAAATACATAAACACTCGAACGTAGGTCTTTTTGACCCAGATGGCAACAGGAGGGTTAAAAAAAATCTTTTTTTTTTTACTTTTCCATCAAGGAAGTGTCTCAGAACATCGGAACTACAAATTGTATGGCGTTTTCTTGAATACGTGAAGCTTTCATCACTATACTGCCAGTAAGCTGCATTTACTCATTTTCATGCTCTTATACGCCATTAAAGACTGAACAGAGTTGAAAACTAGATATTCTTAAAGAATTCATTTTTTTTTACTTCTCCATCAAGAAAGTGTCTCAGAAGATCGGAACTACAAATTGTATGGCGTTTTCATGAATACGTGAAGCTTTCATCACTATACTGCACGTAAGCTGCATTTACTCATTTTTATGCTCTTAAACGGCGTTTCAGACTGAACAGAGTTGAAAACTCGATTTTCTTAAAGAATTCATTTTTTTTACGTCTCCATCAAGACAGTGTCTCAGAACATCGGAACTACATATAGTATGACATTTTCATGAATACCTGAAGCTTTCATCACTATACTGCACGTAAGCTGCATTTACTCATTTTTATGCTCTTAAACGGCGTTTCAGAGTGAACAGAGTTGAAAACTCGATTTTCTTAAAGAATTCATTTTTTTTACTTCTCCATCAAGAAGGTGTCTCAGAACATCAGAACAACATATATTATGACATTTTCATAAATACCTGAAGCTTTCATCACTATACTGCACGTAAGCTGCATTTACTCATTTTTATGCTCTTAAACGGCGTTTCAGACTGAACAGAGTTGAAAATTCGATTTTCTTAAAGAATTCATTTTTTTTACTTCTCCATCAAGAAAGTGTCTCAGAACATTGGAACTACGTATGACATTTTCATGAATACCTGAAGCTTTCATCACTATACTGCACGTAAGCTGCATTTACTCATTTTTATGCTCTTAAACGGCGTTTCAGAGTGAACAGAGTTGAAAACTAGATTTTCTTAAAAAAAATCATTTTTTTTACTTCTCATCAAGAAAGTGTTTCAGAACATCAGAACTACAAATTGTATGACATTTTCATGAATACTTGAAGCTTTCATCACTATACTGCCCGTAAGCTGCATTTACTCATTTTTATGCTCTTAAACGGCGTTTCAGACTGAACAGAGTTGAAAACTCGATTTTCTTAAAGAATTCATTTTTTTTACTTCATCAAGAAAGTGTCTCAGAACATCGGAACTACATATAGTATGACATTTTCACGAATACCTGAAGCTTTCATCACTATACTGCACGTAAGCTGCATTTACTCATTTTTATGCTCTTAAACGGCGTTTCAGACTGAACAGAGTTGAAAACTCGATTTTCTTAAAGAATTCATTTTTTTTACTTCTCCATCAAGAAAGTGTCTCAGAACATCGGAACTACATATAGTATGACATTTTCATGAATACCTGAAGCTTTCATCACTATACTGCACGTAAGCTGCATTTACTCATTTTATGCTCTTAAACGGCGTTTCAGAGTGAACAGAGTTGAAAACTCGATTTTCTTAAAGAATTCATTTTTTTTACTTCTCCATCAAGAAGGTGTCTCAGAACATCAGAACAACATATATTATGACATTTTCATGAATACCTGAAGCTTTCATCACTATACTGCACGTAAGCTGCATTTACTCATTTTTATGCTCTTAAACGGCGTTTCAGACTGAACAGAGTTGAAAACTAGATTTTCTTAAAGAATTCATTTTTTTTTACTTCATCAAGAAAGTGTCTCAGAACATCGGAACTACAAATTGTATGACATTTTCATGAATACCTGAAGCTTTCATCACTATACTGCCCGTAAGCTGCATTTACTCATTTTTATGCTCTTATACGGCATAAAAGACTGAACAGAGTTGAAAACTAGATTTTCTTAAAGAATTCATTTTTTTTACTTCTCCATCAAGAAAGTGTCTCAGTACATCGGAACTACATATAGTATGACGTTTTCATGAATACGTGAAGCTTTCATCACTATACTGCCCGTAAGCTGCATTTACTCATTTTTGTGCTCTTATACGGCGTTATAGACTGAACAGAGTTGAAAACTAGATTTTCTTAACCCTCGTGTTGTCATCACTCATTCCTCGCACACCCCGTGTCCTGCTGGGTCAATCTGTCTTTGCTAAAGAGCCTTCGATCAGCGCGAGCACACCAACGAGGCCGACCGCGGGATTACGCAGATGTGAATAAATTGTGTATAAATACAGGGTATAAGTACACCCCTTTCATAGTGTCCTTATTCGCACATAACAACTTGTGACACCTCATTTCAATTTGAATCAATTCAGTTTATTTTGAATAGCTCAGAATAACAAATACACATGATGATTATTATTTTCTTTTTTTTTGTAAACGCCTCAGAGGGCTTTACAATCTGGACACGTACGAAATGACGTCACGTGTCTTGGCTAAAGAGCCTTTAATCAGCGCGAGCGCACCAACGTAGCCGACCGCGGGATTACGCAGATATGAATACATTGTGTATAAATACAGCGTATAAGTACACCCCTTTCATAGAACGAGAAGCGCGGGGCGGGGCGGGTCGGGACGGCTGGAACGCGATCACGTCCAGGCCGATCGAATGGGCTCTGGCCGCGACCGTGCCGGCCTGGGACGATTCCGCTCCCGCTCGAAAAGCCAGGCGACGGGTGATGTTTCCGCAGAGGGCGGACCAAGCGCCGCCGCTGCTGAGAGCGTGGAGAGTCGCGTCTGACAGCGTCGATCGAGGGAGGGACCGAGACCGGGACCGGGACCGGGACCGAGACCGGGTCTTTGACGATTCCGCGTTTGCCCGAGGGGCGGGCCGCCGCCGCCGCGACCGAATCCGAAAGTCGGTTCGCCCGTTTGGCGGGCGAGCCGGGCTCCGTGGATCGCACGGGGCCGGCGGAAGCACCCGAACGCCGTCGCGACCCCGGCGCCGGCCCTCCTCGGAATCTCGCTACGCCGACGCCGACGGACGGGATGTAGGTGACGCTGGACGCGCGTCCGTGGTGTTAATTGTACGGGCGCGCGCGCCAGAACCACAGCTCGCAGTGCTACCGGAGAACGAAAGAGCTCGCGGGGGAACTCGAACGCTACGTCGTCGGTCGTCTGCGTTTCGAACCGTGATCCTGTGGCGGACACATTTGTGCGAGTGTGTGTGTGTGTGTGTGTGTGTGTGTGTGTGTGTGTGTGTGTGTGTGTGTGTGTGTGTGTGTGTGTGTGTGTGTGTGTGTGTTCTGTGTCGTTGCTTGTAACACTGGTGATGAATGTAAGAAAAAAACAATACAATGCAACTGTCTTGTCATGTCTTTATTTGTATCATTTATTTATTTACATTTAGCATACGGGATGACTTGTAATACAACGTAAAACTCAAGTCGTTTCGACCCGAGGACGAGGCCGAGGGCTCACGGGTCATTCTGACCCCGGGGACGACGGCGAGGCCGGGAGCTCGGCTATAAACGCGGGTCATTCTGACCCCGGGGGACGGGGGCCGGGAGCTCGGCGATATACGCGGGTCATTTTGACTCCGGGGACGACGCCGGGAGCTCGGTGATATACGCGGGTCATTTAGACCCCAGGGACGAGGCCGGGAGTTCAGCGATAAACACTGGTCAGTCTGACCCGGGGGACGACGGCGAGGGGAGGGCTCGGCGATGAACGCGAGTCATTTTGACCCGAGGGACGAGGCCGAGCGCTCACTCAAACTCGAGGGTCGAACACACCCCAGGGCGACGGCGATGGCTCGGTGGCAAGACGCGGGTCGTTTTGACCCGAGGACGACGGGCTTTAGGGATTCATACGTACATGCATGCATGCATGCATGCATACGTATACACTGGTAGTGGATCATTTTGTGACCCTGAGACCGAGATACACAGAAATACATAAACACTCGAACGTAGGTCTTTTTGACCCAGATGGCAACAGGAGGGTTAAAAAAAATCTTTTTTTTTTTTTACTTTTCCATCAAGGAAGTGTCTCAGAACATCGGAACTACAAATTGTATGGCGTTTTCTTGAATACGTGAAGCTTTCATCACTATACTGCCAGTAAGCTGCATTTACTCATTTTCATGCTCTTATACGCCATTAAAGACTGAACAGAGTTGAAAACTAGATATTCTTAAAGAATTCATTTTTTTTACTTCTCCATCAAGAAAGTGTCTCAGAACATCGGAACTACAAATTGTATGGCGTTTTCATGAATACGTGAAGCTTTCATCACTATACTGCCAGTAAGCTGCATTTACTCATTTTCATGCTCTCAAGCGGAGTTTCAGACTGAACAGAGTTGAAAACTAAATTTTCTTAAAGAATTCATTTTTTTTTCTCACTTTTTCATCAAGAAAGTGTCTCAGAACATCGGAACTACAAATTGTATGGCGTTTTCATGAATACGTGAAGCTTTCATCACTATACTGCCAGTACGCTGCATTTACTCATTTTCATGCTCTCAAGCGGAGTTTCAGACTGAACAGAGTTGAAAACTAAATTTTCTTAAAGAATTCATTTTTTTTTTACTTTTTCATCAAGAAAGTGTCTCAGAACATCGGAACTACATATAGTATGACGTT
>NW_027176255.1:55000-68511 GCF_023055335.1 Clinocottus analis | reverse complement strand
ATACAGTACATTATGATTCAATACAGTACATTATGCTCAATACGGTACATTATGATTCAATACAGTACATTATGATTCAATACAGTACATTATGCTCAATACAGTACATTATGATTCAATACAGTACATTATGGTTCAATACAGTACATTATGGCTCAATACAGTACATTATGATTCAATACAGTACATTATGCTCAATACGGTACATTATGATTCAATACAGTACATTATGATTCAATACAGTACAGTACATTATGATTCAATACAGTACATTATGGCTCAATACAGTACATTATGGTTCAATACAGTACATTATGGTTCAATACAGTACATTATGGCTCAATACAGTACATTATGATTCAATACAGTACATTATGCTCAATACAGTACATTATGGTTCAATACAGTACATTATGGTTCAATACAGTACATTATGATTCAATACAGTACATTATGGTTCAATACAGTACATTATGCTCAATACAGTACATTATGATTCAATACAGTACATTATGGCTCAATACAGTACATTATGGCTCAATACAGTACATTATGCTCAATACAGTACATTATGGTTCAATACAGTACATTATGGCTTTAACACAGTACATTATGGTTCAATACAAAAACAAAAATGGGATCAAAATGGCAATAACAGGACAATAATACATTTAATCTTCATTTCCTCTTAACCAGTGACATGTAGACTGATATGTACACATCTGAACAGCATCTCACATGTGTTCCTTCTATTCTAACACAACATTATCAAACAGCCCTCGTGGCTGCAGAGACACACTTTTAGTTTAGAGGACATTTGGAGGAAAGGGCCTAACGATACGGTGGTTTTTAAATTTGCAAATATAAAGTTTCTCTCAGTTGGATTCTGACATTAGAAGTCTGAAGCCGTGAAAAGCTGCAGAAACAATCAGGAAACTCTCGTCTCCAAACGTCCTTCCAGGAGGTGAGTGAACTCCCGTACGCGTGAAGGGAATGAATTGTCTTCACTGGAAAGAGGCCGAGCCACAGCGCTGCTGACGGAGTCTGAAATGATCCGATCCACATCCGTGAAGGTCGTCTGAAGGTCGCCGTGAGGCACAAACTGCTGATTTGTCCGCCGGCAGAGCTCTGATGAAGTGCTTTCCTTTGTTAGGACCGCGTCACTTTCATGACAAAGGCTGAGCGGCCGCGCACGACGCCGACGTGCACGAACACTTCCCAACAAACACGCCCTCGCTGAAGAGAGGAACGGCCGCCGGTCGCCCGGTCCTCGCGTAAAAAATGGCCGATGGAGGTCTTCTTCCACGAAAGAGATGTGATGAGTTTCTCTTCTTTGTAAACGAGGAAGGAAGCTCAGATTGTTTCTTCACAGATGTCTCAGGTTTCTGAAGCCTTCGTGAAGGCTGAGTTTCAATGTTCGTACATGTGATGGATGTCGTTCCATGAGTTTGCTGATTTAATATAAAATGCAGAGCGAGACCAAAGTGAAACGACTCGATCACCTCGAGGAGCAGATCGAGTCCGTCGGACACTTTCAGTTTTCAGCAACAAGCTGTTTGACGGGTTTGGAGGAAGAGAGAATCAAAGAAAGACAAACACAGCGGGGGAAGAAGAAAATAAAGAAGAGGAGCGAGTTATTGATGGAAAACCACAGGGGGGAGGGGGGAAGAGGAGGAGGAGGAGGAGGAGGAGCAGTGACAAGAACAGAGTGAGAGCCGAGTGAGAGAGACGAAGAGTAATTGCTTCTCTCTGGTGTGTTCCCAGTCGTCTGCAGTTGATGGGATAATGGTTGCTATTAGCAGACAGAATCGATGGCTTCGACCGCTCCAGGCCCAACGCTGCGCTCCACTTTCTCACAGCGCCGCGGCGGGGCGGCGGATCACGGCCCGCGGCACCGATCGGCGGAGCTTCACATCGGAATGACGCGAAGCCGTTTTCATTTAACTCTTCAACCCGCTGGAGGAGGAGCAGGCCAGTCGGCTGGATTGAGACGACGGTCATTACGGCAAAAACAATATCTATCGATCAGACGCACCGCCATCAAAGCGCACGCCGCCGGTCGATGCGCTCGTCCTCCGAGAGGAACGAACGCCTGAAGAACAGACAGCGGCGGTGATTATTCCTGTTGTATTCTCTCAAGACGCAGAGACGTGTCCTCGATGCTTCTGAGGGTGAAAAGCAACTCAAGGGTGTGCTTTAGGGCGGGGCTACAAGGTGATTGACAGGTCGACGCCACACTGTGTTTTTGTCTCACGTCTTCAACCCTTTCACAAAAAAACAAGATGGCGACGGACAAAGGGCAAAACTCGAGGCTTGGAACACCTGGTGACGTTGGTTTGAAGCCTCGAGGTGAACCTTTACAACACATTACCTTACCTTTACCTTACCTTACCTTACCTTTAGTTTACCTTACCATACCTTTAGTTTACCTTACCTTTACCTTACCTTACCTTACCTTTAGTTTACCTTACCTTTACCTTACCTTACCTTACCTTTAGTTTACCTTACCTTACCTTTAGTTTACCTTACCTTTAGTTTACCTTACCTTTAGTTTACCTTACCTTTACGTTACCTTACCTTACCTTTACTTTACCTTACCTTACCTTTACTTTACCTTACATTACCTTTACGTTACCTTACCTTACATTACCTTTACCTTTAGTTTACCTTACCTTACCTTTACTTTACATTACGTTACCTTATCTTTACCTTAACCTTACCTTACATTACCTTTACTTAACCTTACCTTTACTTTACCTTATATTACCTTACCTCACCTTACATAACACACTATAACACACACCACAACACACTATAACACACACCACAGCACACTATAACACACCATAACACACACTTGAAGCCCCGTTCCTGTTCCTCTCTCTCTGATGTCACACTTCTCTCATTTAATGGGGATATTTTGCAACAGAGATGTGAAGTTGTGTTGCCGAGCAGTAAACATCAACAGCATAATAATGTGTTTCCATCTCCAGCAATAAAACTTTAATACAAACACAAACGAAAAGCAGAACAAGTCACAACACAACTTGTAGATTCACAAAGACAAACAAACAACAACCAAATGTTTAGAACGAGTCCACGTGATGTCTTTAAAGTCCTGGTGTCGACCAGTTGGTTACTGGATTAAATGTGTTTTATAAATATATGAACTAGATATAAATACTATGAACTACATGATTTATTTTCAAATAGCTAAATAAGTGTCTGTGACTTTTAGATGATGTCCTCTGAGTTTCGGTTGCTGCTGTTAAAATATCACGTAAAGAGCGTTTCCCCTGCAGGACCTCCCCGCTCCCTAGCCCCTCCCCCCTATACCCCCCCCCCCCCCCCCCCCGCAGAGCTGCGTCGCTGTGTGAGTGACGCTGTCAGAGCCTGAATGTCAGATATCTGCTCGCTGCGACGTGATCGCTGCTGACGGACTCCACCGCTTCTGATCCGAAGCTCCAGTGACTCGACTCATCACCTGACGTCATCGCAGGCTTCCTGTGTCCTTGTGTGTCCTCGCACACGTCGCAGTGGGGGGCGTGGCTTATCCCAGCATCTGCTCTCTGAGCTCACACGGTGACTCCTCCCACGTCCTGATCCTCTCAAAACATGTCAAGAGAGTCATTTCTCAACAGCTTCCACTGCAAACATTGATGGTTTGTATGAAAGCCTCTTATGAAATATAGGAAGCAGCACGGAGGACACTGAGCCCCCTGACGTCACCTCCCACAAAGACACCAGCCTGGACCCACAACCACCCAAGAACCACCACAAAAAGAGACACAACACAACCATGAAGAGAGGAGAAATGACTGGAAAGAGACGTAGAGGCGACAAAGAGACACACAACAACGACAAAGAGACACACAACAATGAAGCACACAAAGACACACACAACAATGACAAAGAGACACACAACAATGACAAAGAGACAAACTATTACCACAAAGAGACACAAAACAATGACAAAGAGACACAACACAATCAAAACAGGAAAACCACCAATCACTTCAATGTAATTCAGTCAAATATGAGTTTATTTGTCATAACGTTTGAATACTTTCATGATGAATTAAACGTCTTCCGTCCAGTGAAGACTTGTGTTTCCTGCTGAGGAGAATTCACTAAACTGATGTTCGGATGTTGGAATGAGTTTTAAATCCAAACTGATCCAGAACGAAGCGGAGAATCGATTTATGTAATGGTGCGTTGGAATTTAGGTCACCCAGCCGCCGGCTCCCTCTCTCTCTCTCTCTCTCTCTCTCTCTCTCTCTCTCTCTCTCTCTCTCTCTCTCTCTCTCTCTGTCTCTCTCTCTCTAAATGGAGGACAGGAGCAGGAACTAAACATTCAGTATTTCAAACCTTAAATTTTCGCTCAGTCCCGCCCTCGACGGCTCGAGTGGTTTCATTAGCATAAACAAGCGTTAGCACGTCTATGCTAACAGGTTTTCATCAATTAGGCAACTAAACAACTTAGTTAGGTTTAGCTAACAACACTACTCAGGTAGGTTTAGTAAATATAGTAATTTGTCTTAAGATAACGACGTAGCGCCGGTACTGAAGTACACAAGTTGTGGTACAAATAATCAACAATTGCTTCTCATCCCACACGGCTAACGGCCAACGAGCTCCTCGGTCACAGATTTCACCTCCTGGTCCTCAATGACGTGGCTAGCTGGCTAGTATAGGATCATTAGCGTAGGATCATTAGCGTAGGATCATTAGCGTAGGAGCGCTAACGTAGGAGCGCTAACGTAGGAGCTACGTCTGCTGCAGCGCGGCGGCGTGGAGGACAGGAGCCCTGCCAGCCTCTTCCTGCTGCCGGGAGTCTGTCAGATCTGAAGCCGAGCAACCGTCCCCTCAGGCTGAGCTCAGTGTGCAACTTGTCAGTCAGTCGCACACTGGGACACACACACACACACACACACACACACACACACACACACACACACTAAACTGCATCCAAATGATGTTAACACTCTAACACACTGCTCTCTGCAAACAGCGATCAATACACACTGAACTGTGTCCTTGATCTGTTTAGCACTCAACCTCCCTGTGTGTGTGTGTGTGTGTGTGTGTGTGTGTGTGTGTGTGTGTGTGTGTGTGTGTGACTTTTGTCGGTGGTTATGGATCTCGCTCGCTGCCCAGAGCGTCGTGCTGTTGCAGTGAGTTTTAGGGTCAGAGGTCAGACTCGTGCCGCTTCCTGCAGACCGGTTTGTTTCAGTGGATCCAGTTATACTTTGCGTTGTTGCTTCTCTGATAAAAACACTGAAACAACACAACTTTATCACCCGTCATCGTGGAACTTTGTCTTTTGAGCTTTGAGGTTCGTGAATAGTATGAAGACATTATTTAAAGAATGTAAAATAGAATAACTCACAAAGGAACATGAGCAGGTTGGAACAGCCTTTTGTTAGCGTCTATTTAAAGACGGTGCAGAGGTGTGAATGCATGTTATTGTCCAGAGGATACAGAACAGATATCTGATGCAAATGTGAATTTATTTTAATTAGAAAACAAAAAGACACGGAGGAAGAAAAGCTCTCTACATGTTGGGATCCTCACGTGTTCATTGTGACACCTTTCACTAATTATATTTCTTATCTGCATGTAAATAGTGCTAACAAGTTGCTTGTGTGTCCTCAGGAGAGCGAGCAGCTACCCGCTTGTTGCCTCCGCCCTTCTGAAACGGTCAAGGGCATTTTACATTTCCTCTTTATTGGAAAATATTTGCTAATTACGGGTTCATCTGGCACATTTCTAGTCTCCGCCTCCTCGGTTCCTCCCATAAAGGGAATAAACAAACGCGGCGTCGATTACATTCATTGTACAATCGGATGAAACGTCCTTTCAGAGCAGCGTACACACATGCTGCACGTCTCTTTATGGTTATTGTTGTTGTTGTTATTATTATTCATGAGGAGTTCTTCTGAAGGCAGGATGTCTCCCTGCTGGGTTTGCTCGTTAGGATTTATTAATAAGCGTGTGACTGCTCCGCTCCTCCTCTGACTGTTTGGCAGCGCCGTGTTTCCCCCTCGGCGCTGCAGCCGAGCGTTTGATCCCCTGGAGGGCGACAGGAAGTACCCGGCTAACGCGGCGCCGCCGCGCGGCTTTTGTGAGGCGAGAAACTTGAAACGCAAATAAAATTCTCCACGCATGAAGGTGGAGGACGTTACGTGGGTTTGATACAGAGAAGGCGTGCGGTGGGGAAGGAGGATGGAGGCTGGAGGATGGAGATGGAGGATGGAGATGGAGGATGGAGATGGAGATGGAGGATGGAGATGGAGGATGGAGATGGAGGATGGAGATGTAGGCTGGAGGATGGAGATGGAGGATGGAGATGGAGGATGGAGATGGAGGATGGAGGATGGAGATGGAGGATGGAGATGGAGGATGGAGATGGAGGATGTAGGCTGGAGGATGGAGATGGAGGATGGAGATGGAGGATGGAGGATGGAGATGGAGGATGAGGATGGAGGATGGAGATGGAGGATGTAGGCTGGAGGATGGAGATGGAGGATGGAGATGGAGGATGGAGGATGGAGATGGAGGATGAGGATGGAGGATGGAGATGGAGGATGGAGGATGTGCACGCCGCCATGTTTCAACATGCTCCTCTTTCTCCACCTTGGTGAGGAAGGAATCCTTCCTGCTGTGCGGAGTTAGTGGATTTAACTGCTGTTTGCTGCTAGAAGCAGGAAGTCGCTGCTAGAAGCAGGAAGTTGCTGCTAGAAGCAGGAAGTCGCTGCTAGAAGCAGGAAGTTGCTGCTAGAAGCAGGAAGTCGCTGCTAGAAGCAGGAAGTCGCTGCTAGAAGCAGGAAGTCGCTGCTAGAAGCAGGAAGTTGCTGCTAGAAGCAGGAAGTCGCTGCTAGAAGCAGGAAGTTGCTGCTAGAAGCAGGAAGTTGCTGCTAGAAGCAGGAAGTTGCTGCTCTATCAAATGCTCTGAAACATGAGCACGGCTCAGAGACGTCATACAAGTCAAAATTAACCCTTTGAAGTGTAACTCTTCAACGCTTCAACGCTTCAACTGTGAGTCAAGAAGTGCATCAGCTGTCAGGAACATGACTTGTTAAGTAGTTAGTGATGTGAGTCGTTAGTTAGTGATGTGAGTCATCAGTTAGTGATGTGAGTCGTTAGTGATGTGAGTCGTTAGTGATGTGAGTCGTTAGTTAGTGATGTGAGGTTGTGTTGCCAGCTTTAGTGATTGTGTTGATGTTGCTGTTGAATGTGTTGCTGAGGACACAAATAGAACAGACGAGGCCTCCAGGAGGAAAGAGTCAGAAAGAAAGTAATCAGTGTGGGAGGTTTCTGACTCTCTCCTGCTCTGTGTGTGTGTGTGTGTGTGTGTGTGTGTGTGTGTGTGTGTGTGTGTGTGTGTGTGTGTGTTTCCCTCTGATCTCGACCGATAATATCTATACACGTCTTTATCCAGAAGTGTGTGTGTGTGTGTGTGTGTGTGTGTGTCTGAGAGGCCGTGGGTGTCGGAGATGATTGGAGTTGTCACTATTTTTAAATCAATTTAGAAGTGCTGAAAATTACAGAAATTACTCGTTGACGCTCAACTGAAGGTGATGAAGGTTTCTGTCTGTCATCGTCTTCGTCGTTTCTCAAGAGGGAAACCAATCAAACACAAATCTTCTAAACGTCTTCACATCCAGCGATGAACGAGCTGCAGGTTTGAAAAGTCAAGTCCTGCTACTGAAGCGATCGCTGGTGCCAACGTTTGGTACATAACAATACTCATAACAGTACTCATAACAATACTCATAACAATACTCATAACAATACTCATAACAATACTCATAACATTACTCATAACAATACTCATAACAATACTCATAACAATACTCACAACATTACTCATAACAATACTCACAACATTACTCATAACAATACTCATAACAATACTCATAACAATACTCATAACAGTACTCATAACAATACTCATAACAGTACTCATAACAATACTCATAACAATACTCATAACAGTACTCATAACAATACTCATAACAATACTCACAACATTACTCATAACAATACTCATAACAATACTCATAACAATACTCATAACAATACTCATAACAGTACTCATAACAATACTCATAACAATACTCATAACAATACTCATAACAGTACTCATAACAATACTCATAACAATACTCATAACAATACTCATAACAATACTCATAACAGTACTCATAACAGTACTCATAAGAATACTCATAACAGTACTCATAACAGTACTCATAAGAATACTCATAACAATACTCATAACAATACTCATAACATTACTCATAACAATACTCATAACAATACTCATAACAATACTCATAACAATACTCACAACATTACTCATAACAATACTCACAACATTACTCATAACAATACTCATAACAATACTCATAACAATACTCATAACAGTACTCATAACAATACTCATAACAGTACTCATAACAATACTCATAACAATACTCATAACAGTACTCATAACAATACTCATAACAGTACTCATAACAGTACTCATAACAATACTCATAACATTACTCATAACAATACTCATAACAATACTCATAACAATACTCACAACATTACTCATAACAATACTCACAACATTACTCATAACAATACTCATAACAATACTCATAACAATACTCATAACAGTACTCATAACAATACTCATAACAGTACTCACAACATTACTCATAACAATACTCATAACAATACTCATAACAATACTCATAACAGTACTCATAACAATACTCATAACAATACTCATAACAGTACTCATAACAATACTCATAACAGTACTCATAACAGCACTCATAACAATACTCATAACAGTACTCATAACAGTACTCATAACAATACTCATAACAGTACTCATAACAGTACTCATAACAGTACTCATAACAATACTCATAACAGTACTCATAACAATACTCATAACAATACTCATAACAAGTACTCATAACAGTACTCATAACAATACTCATAACAATACTCATAACAAGTACTCATAACAGTACTCATAACAGTACTCATAACAATACTCATAACAATACTCATAACAGTACTCATAACAGTACTCATAACAGTACCTCTGGTCAGAGTATTACATGCACTAGAGGCACAGGAGAGGATCAATATCAGTTCAGATGGAAATTATATTTAGAATATCTTCACCTCTTCCAGACCTGTGGAAGCGTTAGCTCCGCCCTCTTAAAGACACAGCGCTCCATTGGCAGCGCTCTATTGGTTACACAAAAACACACAGAAACACAAACGATTGACTGACAATTGTGTGCTTGTAAAATACACATATTTAGGAGAATTTGACAAAATAAAAGTATTTTTGATTAATATTACGAAATTAATATAATTTGATGAATTTTACAAAAATTAAAAAGTAAAAGCCCCCGAGCCCCCGACGTGTTTTCAACGTGTTTTCGACGTGTTTTCGACGTGTTTTCAACGTGTTTTTAACGTGTTTTCAGGACTTTAATGACCTTGTTTACGTGGTTATTTTCAGCTCAACCGTGATCTTTCTCCTGAATCTAATCTCCAGTGTTTATTTGTTGCCTCAACACAAGCACGTGTGTTTGTTTTGTTCACCACGTGCCGCGGCCAAAGCGACGCCGGGGGGTTTCCGACCAGGCGGCTTCATGTCCACGGTGTTCAGGACTGATTAGACGGAGCGGCGGTTCCAACAGGGAGCTGGCACCGGGGCGCTCCGGGGGTGGGTGTTTTGGATTAGAGGGAAACATCAAAATAAAAAAAGCTCATTTGTTCATTGTGCAGCAACCCACTGAGAAGATTCTGTTCATCAGCTTCTGGCTGCCAAGAACTGAGCTGAGAAAAGAAACTGCAGACACGAGGATGTGAAGCCGCCCGGCGTGCGATCACTGGACGTTGTTGCATTGTGTTATGTGAGTGTGTGTTGATGCAGAAAAGAGGCGTGTGTGTGTGTGTGTGTGTGTGTGTGTGTGTGTGTGTGTGTGTGTGTGTGTGTGTGTATGCGCCTGAACCGTCGCCCCCCGCCGGCCTCACGATGGCTCCATTGATCCTCTAAGTGGAGGAAACAGCTGGGTGGAGGTGGAGCTGCTGCTGATGGATGAAGGTCCTGAGGAAGACGAGGCCGCAGCAGCGTTTTCCCACTCCCAGTTCATCAAATACCTTCAGCGACACGAGAGTCACGTCAACGTCAAACACCTCTTCCTCCGACCCCGGGCCCTTTCGTGGCCCTGCCGCCTGGTGGAGGTGTGTATTCTGACGGCGGGGTTCTGGTCGCGGGTTCTTCTCTCCGTGTTTTCCTCCCGCTCACCTCGCCTTCAACTCTTTCCTCGCAGCTGGTTTTTGAGCAGATGACACCGACGTCACAGGCATGACATCGACATCTTTGTTTTTAAGGTCATCGCCGCCCAGCGACACGATGGGATGAATGGAAGTGGTTGTTCTGGTCCAGTAGGAGCACATCTCTTGTGGGAGGGATTGCACAATCATTTGTATCCTTTAGGAGACAATGCGTGTGGAACTTTAGTTCACACCAGTTTGGTCCTCATCTCCCGAATGTCACAAAAACACCACGTGGAACATGAACGCAACTTTAGGTTTAGTCCATATACTGTCCGCCCACAACGCTTTGGTCCTTTGGTCCTTTGGTCCTTTGGTTCTTTGGTATTTTGGTTCTTTGGTCTTTTAGTTCTTTGGCTCTTTGGTTCTTTGGTTCTTTGGCTCTTTGGCTCTTTGCTTCTATGGTTCTTTGGTTCTTTGGTTCTTTGGTTCTTTGGCTCTTTGGTTCTTTGCTTCTTTGGTTATTTGGTTATTTGCTTCTTTGGTTATTTGGTTCTTTGGCTCTTTGGCTCTTTGGCTCTTTGGTTCTTTGGCTCTTTGGTTATTTGGTTCTTTGTCCATCAGTCTTTGGCAGTCTCTGACTGCATTGAGTCTTTCGTTGATCAAGAAGAAAGGAACTCTCTGTGTCCTCGTTAAACAGAGTTACAGCCTCTGATTGGCTGGCAGGTGTTCGTTACTCCATCCAAGTGGTTTTTCATTCACACTTCAATGAGAGAGACAGCTTGAATCCTTCAGTGAGACGCGTCTTCAACTCTCTGAAATCTACCCGTGATGTTGAGTCCACAGGCTCTCATCAAAAAGGAGCGCTGCTGAAGCAAAACTCTGTTTCCTTTGTTCAGCGCGTCAAGGGAAGACAGACTTATCCCGGAGTATTGTGTCTCCTGCTGCAGGAGATGAATCATTCACACACACACACACACACACACACACACACACACACGGAAAGCAGAATTGTTCTGCTGAATGTTTGCTGTAAACAGGACATACTTGGTGTTCTCATTCTTTCCCTTGTTTAAGGTCTAATATTACCACCGCGCTCATTTTTAGTCGCTCTATTATTAGACCGCCAACGTCGACTTTTCCTCCTGACTGAATGTTTTGGAACGTACCGCCCGAACTTCACCAGCAGCAGTTATGTAACTGACGCACATGTTGTAACCCAGAACACACTCTGGTAGACAAAGAGAGACATGTCACCAGGTACTTTTCTTGCGTAAGTAAAACTTGGTAAAAGCGTCGGGTCAGGACTCGAGCGCCCGCACCGGCCCGGTCGGGTCCCGCCGAGTCAGCAGAGTCATCTTATTGGTATTCATCCAGGTGCTTCAGGAGCATCGGCGGGCAGCCGGTACAACCCTGTGAGTGCCATTCGCCACGGTGATCAAACCTCGAAACAGACGCACATTACGCTAATTTACTTTCACGAGAAACGGGGTCATGAACAAAGTTGATGAGTCAGCGGAGACGCTGATGTCTCCGGGCGACGAGGAAGTGGGAAAAGGGGAAAAGTGGCCGCCGCCTTTCAACGAGGACATTGCTCTGTTATTACTCGATGCGACGGCGAGGCTGAAGAAATGTGTCAGAGTTATTCACGAAGGTAAACAGCAGACTGAATATGAAGCGCTGCACTGTTTATCATCCCGAGCACGCGCCTCCACGCTGGGAAACCAGTCGCTGCTTTTCCTGTCACAAAAATATATATTTTCTAAGCTGGAAGCTGCATCCAAATGTTTTGACACACAACTTGACTCGAGCTCGCCTGCAGCAGAGCGCCACTCGGGTCCAGGAAGAGGAAATGAAATGTTTCATCACGACAATCTGCAGCGAGTCGATGAACACGAGCGGCGGCTCTGCAACACGTTCAAACTGCGGCAAAAACACTCCGAAAAAAAGTACTTTCACCACCAAACATCCCCCTCAGGGCCAACGGTGCAACCGGCTTCTGTAGCTGTGAAATGCCAGAGCAATATTTATGTTTTTAAATGAACCAGAAAGAAACCAACCGCCATCGTCGGATGTGAGTGAATACGTCCTCTTCTTCTGCAGCGGTTCACCTTCATGCGTCCAACTCTGATGTTCACACAACAGACGTGAAGGACATTTTATTTTCCAGATGTTTCTGTTGGAGACGTGATCTTCCAGCGGCCCACTTGGGTCTTTGGGGGTCATTGTCAGTGCGGCCACTAGAGGTCCTCGTGATGTCAGCGTCCATTATTCTGATGAGGAAAAACTCAAAGAGAGTCCAGCTTTTGTTTTCAGGGTCAGAAAGTCGACCTTCAAGGTCGTTGAGGTGAGACGGGGTCTTTGGTTGAACGTCGTCTCGTTGGCCCGCCGGTTCCTTTCAGTCAAACTAAAGATCCATTCAGGTCTGTTGTCCACCGTCTCTCCTTCTTCTTCTTCTTCTTCTTCTTCTTCTTCTTCTTCTTCTTCTTCTTCTTCTTCTCCTTCTCCTTCTCCTTCTTCTTCTTCTTCTTCTTCTTCAGGCTACGGACTGATGAGAGCGTTGTGTTCGTTAGCGCCTCGCGCAAATGAAGGCGGGAGCAGCTAACGACGCTTCGCACGATTCCTCGCCGCGTCCAGGATCGCAATCGTACCGATGAGAGCGCATGTGATGAGGTGAGATGCATTCTGGGTAATAAGACAGAGGGCCTGCGGTTCAGCGTGAGACGAGTGGGTTTCCATCGACCTGGCGCCAAATTAAAGACGTTAGCTCTCTGATGAAAGGCGGCTTCTTCCGTCTGCAAATCAATTTCCTGAACTCGACGGCTCGTCGTGAGCGAGGAGCAGATGTTTTATTAACGACGCGTTCTCACGGAGCTCGAGTAGAAAACAAGAGTCTGGGTGTAAAACAAATGAGATCTGACTCATTGACTTTCACTCCAACAGGAAGAACACCAGCGTCTGCCTTCGGGGGAGTCGACTCGGGAGAGTTTAAACGGAGATGTTTGTGTTTCGTTTTATCGGCCGGCAGATTAAAGGCCCTGAAGGAGAACCGGAGGAGGCGTCTACAAAACAACAAAAGCAAAAACGTTAACGTCGGATTCAAACCGAGAAAACCGAGAAAACTGAGCAGAGGAAGCCAGACAGGAAGGAGGAAAAGTGCACTTCACCTTTTGAGTTCCTTGCTAACGCGTGTTCCATGCTAACATGTGCTC
>NW_027176255.1:0-50000 GCF_023055335.1 Clinocottus analis | reverse complement strand
GCCGTGTGTTTAGAGAACCCTGCCGAGTGTTTAGAGAACCCTGCCGTGTGTTTGGAGAACCCTGCCGTGTGTTTAGAGAACCCTGCCGTGTGTTTAGAGAACCCTGCCGTGTGTTTAGAGAACCCTGCCGTGTGTTTAGAGAACCCTGCCGAGTGTTTAGAGAACCCTGCCGTGTGTTTGGAGAACCCTGCCGAGTGTTAAGAGAGTTCTTCGGTGACAAAGTGTCGGGTTTCCTGCAGAGTTTCATTGATGTTCTCCTCGTCTCAGGTTTTGGTTCAGACGTCCCGCGGTGAGATCATTGAAATTCTCTTTTAATCCTGCCCTTATTTCCCAGAAGCCACTGCTGTTTGTTTTCCCTTAAATTACTTTGAGGTGTTGGGCGAGCCAGCAGCGTGTGTGTGTGTGTGTGTGTGTGTGTGTGTGTGTGTGTGTTGGCTTGTTTTGATCTCAGATTAGCGAGTACTTAGAGGTTCAGGTGGCGATGAAGACTTCCTGTTCCATCACTATCTGCTGATCTAACCGGCCTCAGAAGAAAAACATTAAAAGTCGTATTTGATTGCTTTCTTCAAGTTTTGCAGCTTCGCGCCTGAACGCCATCGCAGGAATCGAGCGTCCGGCCTGCTGACGTGTTGCTGCAGACCTCGTGCTCTCTCATGTGCACTGAAGGTCTCTACACATGACTCACACTTACAGGAAGTGATGATCTGATGCAGCAACCTCCAGTTTCCACCAGCGGGACTATTTGTTGAGTAAACCTAATTGTTGCTTGTGTTGCTTGAACCTAATTGTTGCTTGTGTTGCTTGAACCTAATTGTTACTTGTGTTGCTTGAACCTAATTGTTGCTTGTGTTGCTTGAACCTAATTGTTACTTGTGTTGCTTGAACCTAATTGTTGCTTGTGTTGCTTGAACCTAATTGTTACTTGTGTTGCTTGAACCTAATTGTTACTTGTGTTGCTTGAACCTAATTGTTGCTTGTGTTGCCTGAACCTATCTGTTGGTGTTGTTGCATAAACACCACCATGAGACTGTGGTTGTACACAAAGACGCCCCCTGTTGGACATTTTGGATTTCTCTGTTGCCTCATGGACAGAAATACTCGCCGGTGGTTTGCGTTCACGTCTCAGCAACGAGCAATGCAACTGAGGCCTGAGAAGCAGGAAGCGGGCCGAGGGAAGCTGCAGACGGCGCTGGGGGCCGCGGCCCGGTTCAACCTCTCAATGTGGGGATGATGTAAAGTGACAGGTCGTGTTGTTCCTGCAGAACTCGAGACCTTTGCTCTCCTCTGGGAAGCCGTTCTACTTAACAAACACACAACATCAAACCTACTGAGCCGCGACGCGGAGAAACGAAGAGGCCCGTGAAATGAAAAATGCATGTTGTAATCTGGAGTCCTGGGGCTTATCGTTCCAGCTGTTCCATGTTTTGATGTCATGTATCATTTCCTCTGCCGTGTCTTTCCATGAATGACTTCGCTGGTCCGTCAGTCTTCCCTCCACTGCGGGCCGGAGCTAAACGTCCACAGGACTCTCACGGTCCCCAGAGGATGAAGCCTCATGACATCAGCGAGGTGTCTCCTGGAGCCATTGTGTAACAAACTCTTGGACGGATTGCCAAGAGATTTGGTTCAGACATTCATGGTCCCCAGAGGATGAAGCCTGAGGACTTTGGCGATCCTCGGACGTTTCCCTTGGCGGCACCGATTGAATAACATTTGTCGTGTCGAGTGAATTCTTTAAAAAAAAACCTGGACGGATTGCCAAGAGATTTGGTTCAGACATTCGTGGTCCCCAGAAGATGAAGACTAATAACGTTGATGGTGATGACGTTGGCGGTGATGACGTTGGCGGTGATAATGTTGGCGGTGATGACGTTGGCGGTGATGACGTTGGCGGTGATGACGTTGGCGGTGATAATGTTGGCGGTGATGACGTTGGTGGTGATGACGTTGGCGGTGATGACGTTGGCGGTGATAATGTTGGCGGTGATGACGTTGGCGGTGATAATGTTGGCGGTGATGACGTTGGCGGTGATGACGTTGGCGGTGATGACGTTGGCGGTGATGACGTTGGCGGTGATGACGTTGGCGGTGATAATGTTGGCGGTGATAATGTTGGCGCTCCCCAGATTTGACTTCTGGGAGCGTTTGTTGTTTTGAGTAAAATGTCTTTCAACCGTTACGGATTGCCAAGACATCTGGTTCAGACATTCATGGTCTCAAGAGGATAAAACCCATTAACTTTTTAAATCCCTGGACTTTCCCTCTGGCGGCACCATGAGGATGCCATTTTTGATTTTGACTGAAATATTTAACGACCTTTGGCTGGCCTGCCACTCACATTTGGACGTTTCCACTCTGTGAATAACATTTGTGGTGTTGAGTGAAATGTCTCGCAACTGTTGGACGGATTGCCGAGAAATCTGGTTCAGACAGTCGTGGTCCTCAGAGGATGAAGCCGACCAACTTTAGGAATGCACCTTCAGAGGGTCAGTCTGCTGGAGACCGACTTCTCTTTTCAGAAACTCGTGTCAGCAAAGCTTTTGTCCATTTTTTTAATGAAGTGTTTTTGAGAGAATACATTTTGAACCAGAATGTGATAACCAGAAATATATAATGTTCCATCTGCAAGCATTACCCTTAAGACAATGCATAATTGATGAGCTCAGCAGATTCAGAGTCTGTCTCCAAATCCCACGACGCCTTCTGGAATCATTAAATCTCCAGCATCACAACAATGTGAGAGACGCTGTTTTTGTCTTGGCGCTAAACTTTCGACCTCGCCGCGACCCCGCGAGGAAGCGCTCTTCCTCCAGGAGGCGGCGTGGGCCGAACCCAGCGCGGTGCGTTCAAGTACAGAAGGATTCATGTAAAACAGGAACGCTCATGGATTATTCATCCCCGGCTTTGAACTCTGACCACAAAGTGTTGAGTTTGTGTCACTTCCACATGTCGGACTCGACGTTCAGAAGATATGAAACTAAACATGTTCCTTCAGCAGCGCTGCTGTTCTTTGATGATTACAGTTCTCAGCATTATAACTGAGATAAATAACTACTTGATGCCGTTTCTTTTTATTGTATGACCCAATTCTTTAAAACAGCTTTGTTCTGACATCAAGTAGAAAACGATGGCGACCTCGAAGGAAAGAAATGAAGTTGTATTTTAATTCCAATTAAGGGACTTAAACATGCAAAAGCACTGATCAATCCTTTCATCTGTAGATGTATGTTTGTGTGCGCGGTATCGATCCAATTAGTGCTGATCTCCTCGTGACTGAGGACAATTTGGAAAGTTTTTTTTTTTTGTTTTTTTTTTAGAAGCTGAGGACATTTTGGGTGAAAAAATGGAGAAAACTGGTTAAAAAAAAAAAAAAAAAAAGAACAAAGGAAAATTTAAAAAAAAGAAAAGAGTTTTAGAAATAAATCAATCCAAAGGGCAGTTTGATGGTTTTAGGGTTCAGGTTGTTATGGGTATGCAGTGATATGTCATACACAGAAGTACATGTGTGTATGTGAAAGAGCATCCAGAATACAAAACCAATGTTTTGAGTAAAACGGGTGAGCCATCCTGCTCTATACTGCGTTTCTAACTGTAAATGTAATGTGTTTGTGTTTTTGCTGACTGCACACACACATTTTCCTCGCGGCGTGATGCACAGCTTGTTGCTGACCTCATGCCGATCGGCGCGGCGGGAGTTGTGTTTACATACCTACACAAACGTGCTGAAACAAAGCGACTTCCATCATAACGAGCCGTCTTTTACTTTTTGAGTTCTGTGTTACTTTCTGGTTACATTCACATCCAGCCGTTTGTTTTTCTCGACACAAATAGATGCTGCTGAGTGGTCCATGTCCCACTTTTCAGTTTGCAGACTTTAGGCCTTTACACACTGCTGCTTTTTCTCAGTGTAATTAATTCACAAGTCATTACGGGGTTGTTGGTGTTTTTGCACACAGAATGCAAATATTACAACGTGGAACAAGCGCCGGGAGGTCTGTTTCTTTTCTGAGCCTTTGAACCAAATGAAGCATCGACCGATGTGTCCGAGCTGAGCCGAGAGACTGAGGATGTGCACAGTTCAACATGGAGGCTGCGTTGTCTTCTGTCAGTGTGGACCAGGTCCGCTCCTTCTGTCCTCACCTTTCACAATAAAAGCCCCCAGACACGCAGCTACAGAAAGCAGCTGGTTAGCTTAGCTTAGCTCAATCTGTCATTCATGGAGAAAAACACACAATTTAATTCAGCGCGAAAGCAAGCGTCTCGTAATTGATCTTCCTCTCACTCACTGAGAAATATTAGAGAATAATTCATGTTCACTTCGAGCCGGCCCGTTTATCTTCCCCCCGACTTCCACGCAGTGTGCGTTTAATGAACTTCTTCTGAGGAGCTGTGACATTAAGGCTGTTGTGTTTATGAGGTTTTCTTACATAACTCAACAGGCATCATCTCCACTAATGAGCTGCAGAGCAGTTACACACATGCACACATATCCATGAGTGAGAAGTATTAAGACCCAAATACAGTTGAGTTCACGGTAGAGAAGATGATCACACCGACCACAGAGCGACACCATGAGACACGACATGAAAGAGACCTTCTCTCCCACAGAGATACTGCGACCCGATAGGCTTCACTTTGTAGACATCACACACCTGGCTGTGGTTGTGTGTCTGGAGACATTTTGTTTCACTTTGTAGTCTTTTTGTTTCTCTTATTCATACTGTAACTACGAAGAGAAAAGAAATGATCACAAGAGGAACAAAATGACCGTAAAGAGAAAGAAAATGACCATGAAGAGAGAAAATGACTTCAAATAGAAACAAAATGACTTCAAAGAGAAAGACAATTATTTTAGAGATTAAAATGACTTCAAGGAGAATAAAAACGACTTAAAAGATGAACAAAAATGACTTAAAAGAGAAACAAAATGACTACAAAGAGAAACAAAATGACTTCAAAGAGAAACAAAATGACTTCAAAGAGAAACAAAATGACTACAAAGAGAAACAAAATGACTACAAAGAGAAACAAAATGACTACAAAGAGAAACAAAATGACTACAAAGAGAAACAAAATGACTTCAAAGAGAAACAAAATGACTTCAAAGAGAAACAAAATGACTTCAAAGAGAAACAAAATGACTATAAAGGGAAACAAACGATAGAATCATTTCAGTGCATCATTTTGAATCTCTTTGTAGATGTTTTGTTTGCCTCTTTACAGCTTTAAATGTATCTTTGTATTGAAACTATTCATAAAGAACTGAGGTTCACCCTTTTAATTATTATGATACGTGCGGAAAATCTGTTTACCTCAAACTTTCAGCTGCGACCGGACAAGAAACTCTCTCTCTCTCTCTCTCTCTCTCTCTCTCTCTCTCTCTCTCTCTCTCTCTCTCTCTCTCTCTCTCTCTCTCTCTCTCTCCCTCTCTCAGGCGTCAGGAGGGAGTGGACTGGAGCGAGAGAGGATGAGTACAAATTGACTTCCAGTCACGAGATTACACACCGCAAGAGATGCACATTCACACACCACATTTACTTTTAATGGCGTCACGAGAACACGAAAACATGATCACACACACACACACACACACACACACACACACACACACACACACACACACACACACAAACACACACAAACACACGCGGTGGCACGCAGAGTGTGGTTTGGGTGGCTGAACATTAAAAATGCATCAGATGCCAATTAGCATCCATCCGAGGCTCTGAGAGGGAGGAGGAAGAGGAGGAGTAGGAGGAGGGAGAGGGAGAGGAGGAAGAGGAGGAGTAGGAGGGGAGGAGGAGGAAGAGGAGGAGGAGGAGGAGGAGGAGGAAGAGGAGGAGGAGACGACAATAAGAAAAAAGAGCTAATCAGTAACTATGTAAGATGAACACAAATATGACGTAATAAATGTGTTTTATTGATGCTGGGACACGCTTGGTGTCTGTCTGTGTGTGTGTGTGTGTGTGTGTGTGTGTGTGTGTGTGTGTGTGTGTGTGTGCGCTCAATAATGAGTAGGAAATAAATTGAGGTCAAACTGTTGAGTCACTGCACTTCACACACTGAATACTGATAACTTTTCCTCTTTCTTTAAGAAAAAGTAATTAAAACGCCAGAGGAGTCGCCCCCTGGTGGTCAGGAGAGAGAATGCAGCTTTAACACATGAAGCATAGACTTCTATACAACCAGAGGAGTCGCCCCCTGGTGGTCAGGAGAGAGAATGCAGCTTTAACACATGAAGCATAGACTTCTATACAACCAGAGGAGTCGCCCCCTGGTGGTCAGGAGAGAGAATGCAGCTTTAACACATGAAGCGTAGACTTCTATACAACCAGAGGAGTCGCCCCCTGGTGGTCAGGAGAGAGAATGCAGCTTTAACACATGAAGCATAGACTTCTATACAACCAGAGGAGTCGCCCCCTGGTGGTCAGGAGAGAGAATGCAGCTTTAACACATGAAGCATAGACTTCTATACAACCAGAGTCACATGGATCTGTTTCATTTGTGGGTTTTCTCTCCTAAAGCCTGCCTGCAGGTTCTAGAAGCTGTATTTTTGTGTTGAACACACTCATTTAAAGATACTTGTGTGTGTTTCTTGCCAGAGGGCCGGTGCACCTGCAGCTCAGCTGCTGGGAGGATTAAAGACACATTGATTAAACTCTTCAGCCATTATACATCATTCATCAGATCGTTATCAATAAGAAACCCACAACTTCAATAACATCCGCTTCAAAGGGACTCCAGAAATATCTGTCTTCAAAAGAGCGAATAATCAAAGCATTCAGCCTGTGGATTTCTGAGTGTGTGTGTGTGTGTGTGTGTGTGTGTGTGTGTGTGTGTGTGTGTGTGTGTATTGTTACACATCGATTGTTCAAGTCTTTATCTGTGATCAGCCTGACGACCCGCGGGGTTTCTCTTCTTCTTTGTGAGGCTCAGAATCTAATCCAGGCGGGTTTTTTTAATCTCTTTCTGTGTGAGCTAAACATGTAAATGGTTTAATATTCATAACATGTGGAGCTCCCACTTGTTTTCTCTTGACATTTTTCACACTTGTGGACACTTGGAACACGTTACAGAGAAACACAGATCACGTGGCGCCACCTGGTGGCGGTTGTTTGTAGCGACACAAAGCGGAGCGACAGAAACATTAAAATCCAGCTTCACCTGTAACCGACTGCTTTAAAGTGCTGAAGACATTAATGCATCAATCATAATCAGATTTTTAATCAAACCATATTATTATTCTATATCATTATAAATATACATTTTAGGTTGATCACGTGTTTTTCATGTTAGAGATTTAACTTTTTGGTTGGACAAATATGACGTCAATTATCAGAAAAAATGCCTTAAAGTTTGTTTAATTGTTGGTTAAAGTTTTTTCCTAAAACATTTCTCGAAACTCTGGATAATAAAAAAAAATGAACAAAACGTCTAAAAGCTTCAAACCTGAAATCTTAATCCCAAAACGTCAGATTTAAAAGTTAAAACACTGAAAAATCTATAAAATGTCTCATAGATGAATTGTAACTATACATTTATTTAAATGCACCTCAGTACATTATTGAGGTACTTGTACTTGTCAATTTCCTGCTACTTTACATATATGTAATATAAATACTATAAACTAACACACATTAGTATTAGAAACCTGGCAGATTAGTCCAATTTTTAAATTTATATTTCAACAGAAACGGCAGTCAAATTTAGAGTTTAGTCCAAAACGCGTATTATCTCATGTTTGTCCTAAGCGAGGTGCCGTCTCCTGTTTACAAGCGGCTCGGCAATTGGCGCGAAATCTCTAAAACAGCCCGCCCCCCTCTAAGTTTTTCTCGGCGCTCATTGGTTGACAGGACACCGTCACGTGAAACCCGGAAGAGAAACAAGCTCCGCTGGTAACTCGCCGTCGCTGCTCTTTCCGCGTCTCTTTTCGGACGTTTTGAACGTTTTCTTCCCCACTTCTGGATTAATTTGTCTTTGTTTCACAACCAGAGACCCCGGAGGCAAAGCGGACGTTTGTTAAAGGTCACCGGAAGCGGAAGCTGGTCCGCAGCAGCTCGTTAGCTCCGTTGCTAGCCCGGAAACGCCTTCACGTCCGATCCGTAAACTCTGAGCACGTTTCTCTTTCTGCGGCCCTGCGCGTGGAAACACGTCAGTTTGTAGTGTGTGAATATGTTAAATATCTCTAAATATGAGTAAATATGAGTGCATTAATATCGACAGCATGCCGCCCCGGAAGGTTCCTCTCCCAGTAAGAGGACGTTCTGGTTTTACCTTTCAAAATAAAAGCTCTACAAAATCACATTCAGGAGCAAATGTGTCTCTTATTTCAGTTTGCTGTATGTGTTTGTGTGGTTAAAACTGTATAGCAACTACATTCCTAAAACAGCGGATATATACATTTTTACGTACAAACTTTTACTTGAGTAATGTTTTGAATGCAACACTTCATGGAGTAATGTAGTAGTACTTTTAGCAGTAGTACTTTAAGTAGTAGTACTTTTGAAGCAGTAACCTGTGTTGTGTCTCTCAGGTCAGCCGTCCTCTGACGTCATGGCGTCTCCACCAGCTGACCCGAGACCAGCTGGGAGGCCGGGAGGTGAGCGGGAAACACAACAACAACAACAACAACAACAACAACAACAGCAGCCCTCAGACGACCTCTGGAGCTCGACCCCGAGGCGGCTGACCGTGCGCCTGGTGGACTGCATGAAGCCGAGTCTCATCAAGGTGGAGCTGAAGGAGTTGGCGGGGCACGCGGAGCAGGACAGGGGCCGGCACCCGGACCGGTGCAGCGGAGACACCGGAGCGCCGACGGACCGGTACAAAGAGGAGGAAGAGGAGGAGGAAGAGGAGGAGGAGAAGGCGGAGGAGGAGGAAGAGGAGGAGGAGGACGACGCCGACGCCGGGGGCGGAGGACCGGCGTGCGAGCGGCACGAGGCGCTGCTGGTGCTCCAGGAGGACGGCGGCGCCTCGCCCTGCGTGGCGTGGCTCATTCAGGACTACCAGCTGCTGGCCGGCGCAGGATCACCAAACGAGGCCGAGCCGGAGCGCCGGGGAGCCGGAGACGGCGCCGAGCCGACAGGTAAAAGTTCTAGTGGTTCTCAAATGGACAATGTAACTCTGTTCATCTTGTTAGTTCATTTTTGATTTTGCAATCATATTAAGTGTAATGATAAGACTATGTACATAATTGTAGACTTTTTGTTTTGTTTGTGTGTTTTATTCAGTCAATCATTGTAAAAGAATAATGCTTTTATATTCCTATCCTAATTTATTATCAATTAAATCAGATAATTCATTTGATATAAAAATATACATAAATTTCATTCACACGAAACAACTTTTGACAAGCTATATTTTTTTTAAAGATTTAACTATTTTTGAGTTTCTTTGACACTCGTCTTCTGCATCTTTTTTAAACTTTGTTCCTCCGTGTCTGGCCTCAGCTCCGTCCGACCGCCGGCGTCTCCGCTGTGAGGATTGTGGGAAATCCTTCACGAAGAGGAGCAACCTCACCCGACACCGGTCACACCACTGCGGCGCCAAGAAAGGTATGCCGAGCCCGCCGGAGCCGGAGACGCATTCGCACGGCGACCACGGCCAAAACTAGGTTATGTAACGACATTCAGCTGTTTGTTTTCCTTCTTTTCTGGCTCTTGACTCGACAGATGAGAACAAAGAGGAGAAGAACCGTCACCCCTGTGAGGCTTGCGGGAGATCCTTCTCGAAGACGAGCCACCTCGCCAGACACCGGCTGCTCCGCTGCGGCGCCGCGAGCCCGCCGGCGTATTCGTGCGGCGAATGTGGCCTGGGGTTCCCGACCGACCGCCACCTGAGGCTGCACCTGCGCGGCGAGAACCACGACGGTCAAAAAGAGGTTTCCCGGAGGGTTTCTCCTCCCCGAGAGAGGTGTCACGCCTGCGTGCAGTGCGACAAGAGCTTCTACTTGCTGCACACCCTCCGGCAGCACCTGCTCACCCACACGGGGGAGCGGTGCCACGGCTGCTCGGTGTGCGGGAAGCAGTTCGGGAGGGAGGGCACGCTGAAGCTGCACCAGCTCACCCACACGGGGGAGAAAGCGTTCACGTGCGAGCAGTGCGGCAAGAGCTGCGCCCGGAAGGGAGATCTCAAGACGCACATGCTCAGTCACTCCGAGGAAAGACCGCACGGCTGCGCCCATTGTGGCAAGAGCTTCAAGCATTTTGCGAAACTGAAGCAGCACGAGCGGCTCCACACAGGAGAGAAACCGTACCAGTGCTCGCTGTGCCCCAAGAGATTCAGGGTCCAGATGTCCCTGGCGGCGCACCAGTACACCCACTCGGGGGAGAAACCCTTCAAGTGCAACGTGTGCCTCAAGGCCTTCAGCGTCAGGAACAACTTGAAGAAGCACAAGATGATACACACGGGGGAGAAACCGTACCGCTGCTCGCACTGCGGCAAAGGCTGCCGGCTGCTGCAGCACTTGGTCGTCCACGAGCGCGGCCACACGGGCGAGAGGCCGTACACGTGCGACGCCTGCGGGAAAGGTTACACCAACCAGACGGCGCTGAAAACGCACCGGGCCACGCACAAGGAGAAACCGACGAAAACGGACGTTGTTGTCGTCACGGCACTCCCGGACGACCCGGAGAAACCGCACCGCTGCTCCCAGTGCGGCAAGTCCTTCACTAAGGCCGTGAACCTGAAGAAGCACTGCATGATCCACTCGGGGGAGAAACCCTACGGCTGCAAAGCGTGCGGGAAGCAGTTCAACGACAAGAGCAACCTCGCCAAACACGCCCGCATTCACACGGGGGAGAAACCCTTCGAGTGTGAACGCTGTCAGAAGGGCTTCCGGCTGCTGCAGCACCTCTCGAGCCACCGACTCACACACGAGAAACATTAGAGAGAGAGAGAGAGAGAGAGAGAGAGAGAGAGAGAGGGTTGCACCGCTGGTCCACAACCTTTTTTGAGCTGCGCACTTTACTGGTTGTAAGACAATATTTTCATGGACCGGCCTTCAAGGTGTGGCAGAATAAACCACCTGTATGAAGGTCAAAGGTCAGAATAAACCACCTGAATAAAGGTCAAAGGTCAGAATAAACCACCTGAATGAAGGTCAACTTGTGATGTTTACACTTTTTGTATATTGAGTTATAACGTGAAAAATACATCTGTGACATCGTGCAGAAGCCCAAGGAAAATAAAAACTCGATACCCGGCAGCAGCCTGTTTCTATTATTAAAGTCCTGGTTCTGTATTTTGCTCCACGTTTCTTCCAGCAGGTGGCGCTGCTGCTGCGTTCTGGATCTCAACCTTTCAGCAGATTGTCGTAGTGATTGTTTTGTTTGATAAAATGTGAGATTAAAGTCTGAAGACGCGACTGAAACGTTACGCAACTTCAGAAAGTTCATTTATTTCAGATTTGAGGATAATGACTTCTGTATTTGAGAAGTTTCTATAACTGGAATATAAATTAATATTCCAGTTACAGCTGGAGTATTAGTTCATATTCCAGTTACAAATGTAATATTTAGTATTGAAGTTATTGCTAGTTCTAGTAAATACTCCAGTTAAATATGGATTATTGACCGCCTGCCAGTCAGAGTTCTCGTGCTCTGTGAACGTTTCTGTTTGCTGTGATGAAACATTTTCTTATCAGAAGCCGGGAAATCCGTCAACGAATGTTTGTGAACACGTCGTGCCGGACACACAGAACCGCCTCCGCAGGCGACCCGGCTCCGACCCGGTGACTCACGGCTCGTCACCGGCTCGTCACCGGCTCGTCACCGGCTGTCAGGCCGAGCGCAGCAGGCTTCAAAAGGCCGGCGGAGGACTCGCTCTGCAAAGCGACAGAAGCAGGATGCAGAGTCTGAACCTCCTCGTGTGCCTCGGGGCGATGTGTGCGGCTTCTCTGGTGAGTCACCGACAACACAACTGTGTTTGTGTGTCTGTTTGTGTCTTTAGAACTTCACATTATTTACCTGCTTTGTGTTACTTAGTTTCATCGTTTTTCTGCCTCTTTTGTCGCTTTTTAATAAATAAATAACTTAATTATAGTTATATTATAGCTATAGCATCATTAATTAATTAACTTTTCCATTCATGTATTACTTTTTTTCTGCATTTAAAATATTTTATTATTCATTAATTAATGTTATGTATATATTAATGAATATATGAATTATAAATATGCCTAATTATTATTATACATGATAATAGTACAAAAATATGTTTTTAAATTAAAGCTCAGATGGATATTTATGATTACGTATGATTAAATAGTTTTCTATATTATTTATGTGTGTGTGTGTGTATATATATATATATATATATATATATATATATATATTTATATATATATATATATATTTATATATATATATATATTTATATATATATATATATGTATGTATATATATATATTTATATATATATGTGTATATATATATATATATATATATATATATATATATATATATATATATATATATATATATAATTTAATTATAATTTAATATATTATTAATATAATGTAATATATTATTAACATTACATAACTTTGGTAACTTCAACTCTAAACAATCGTAAGCAAACAAAGCACTAAAGCTGATCTTTATTCAAATATTTCCTAAATATAATTAAATATTATTTCTAAACATGTAATGCTGCTTTTGTCGTGTTCATACACTGAGTCACAGCAGTTTGTTTCACAGGGAAAATGTATATTAAGTTGTATTTACTGTTATGTTTACCAGCCCTAAACATACTATAACTATATTATGACTATATCATAACTGTACTTTACTATAACTCCATGATGCTGCGTTGTCCTTCAGGCCGCGTTGATGGACCCCCGGGGGGCCCGGCCCGTGGAGCAGGGGATTCGATCAGAGAAGTGTGCCTCAGAGAAGGAGTGGCCTTTCTGCACCGACGACCAATGGGTTCGCTTCCTTTTCTTAAGCCATAAAGATTCATGTTCCTCCTTCTGAGCCGACAGACAAGTTATTAACTTATTAGAGATGTTTATGAAGCTTCAGGTGAAGATGTTGAAATGATGCTGCAAACTATATATATATATATATATATATATATATATATATATATACCGTTAAACCACCGAGTGTCTGCGTCTCTCCTCCTTGTTTTCTTCCTTCCTTCCTTCACTGATCTCCTCCACTCCTTCCTTCCTTCCCTCACTGATCTCCTCCCTCCTCCTCCCTGCAGGGCTCTAAGTGTCCGTCCGGCTGCAGGATGCAGGGTCTGATGGAGAAATACGACCGCGACGCTCTTATGAAGATGGAGAAGATCCGCCTCCTGCTGCAGCAGAACCAGGCGCAGCACCGCTCCACCGACGTGGTGACCAAGGAGACGTACAGCTACCTGACGCAGAAGCTCACGCTGGACGGCAGTCAGTTCCTTCCTCATCACTTTCTTCCTCATCTTCTCTGATCCGCTCCCCTTCAGCCGCCACTGTGTTCCACGTTGAGTTAATCCTGTGAAGTTCCTCCTCAGATAACGACGACAGATACTACAACCTGGCCCAGAGTCTGCGTCAGAGGATCACGGACATGAAGATCAAGATCGACCGGCAGCTGGGCCTGCTGGGCGCCCTGAAGCAGCGCGTGAAGGACCAGGTGCTGGAGCTGCAGCGGCTGGAGGTACGGAGGCCCGGCAGGGACAAAACACTCGCGTTTAAATGTGTCAATTTAAATCATGTTTAACAACCGCCAGCTAGTTAGCTTCAGCAGGAGATGAACTGCTGTTTTTTTCTACGTTTTTCCCTAAAATCGCCGTTATTGCTACGGCAGATTACTATATATATATATCTATATAGATATATATATATCTATATAGATATATATATTCAGTGAAGTGGTTGCTCCTCCGTCAGGTGGACATCGACATCAAGCTGCGCTCCTGCAAAGGATCCTGTCAAAGCTACACGCAGTACGATGTGGACCACGAGAGCTACGAGGGCCTGCAGAAACAGGTGAGAACACACACACACACACACACACACACACACACTTGGTTTTACTTGTTAAGGAGTATTTCTACACTGTTGTAATAGTACATTTCATTGTAAAGAGTATTTTAAAGCTTTAAAAAAAAATCTTATTTATTAATTGTTGAAAGTTTCATGACATTCTTGATTAATAATCAGATAATAATTCAGATTAATAATGATAATAATGATGACATATAAGATAAATACAAATCGTCTGAATGACTTCATTTAAATTTGTTTAATGAAACTGTGTTTAAATTTGAGATTATTAGTCAATTTATTTTGTGTAATATTTTATCTTATCTTCTAAAACAAGTATAATTTAAAACATTTTTTTACCAGAAATAATTCAGCTGGAGGATTTCGTGTTTGATGCCGAAATGGACAAAAAAAATTAAAAACTGGGATTTTGCTCCAAATCTGTGTAAACATCTAATTTAAAGGAGTTTTGTCCTTAAGTCTTTTTCACTGGTTTCAACTGCATTAAAGAAGTCGTAATGCAAATTAAATTACCAATTTAAAGGAGAGACTTTTATGCATAAACGTGCCAAAAAGTTAATGAAAAAGTCAGAATTCATACTTGAGACGCTTCGTCTGGTTTCTCCCGCTCACGCGCGGATTTCTCGGCTAGTTTTGGATGAATCGTGTGGCTGCGTCGTCCGTGGTGGTAAGAAGCCGCTCCGCCTCCCCGTCTGCAGGTCAACCAGCTGGACTCCAAGTCGGACGAGAGCATCCAGTCCGTGGGGACGCTGTACGTGATGAAGAGCCGGCCGCTGAAGCAAACCGTGGTCAACAACCTGCACAAGTCCAAGGACCTGGACGGAGGACAGCTGAAAGAAAACATGTTCCACAATGTGAGGATCTCTTTTTGTTCAGCAACTATGGGCAATAATTCAGCAAGAGTCATGTTCTGAAGCCTCTGGATTTTACCATCGTGTTTCAGACTCTGCCGTCACAAATAGGTTTTGAATAAGTTTTTAAAAGTCTGCAATAGATCTTTGAAGCGTGCAACAACAGCGTATGAAATACCTGCACGCACAAAGCTGAAGTTCTTCTTCTTCTTCTTCCTTAGCTGCCAATCGTGGAGTACATCCTCGAGCAGGAGGGCTCCATCTCCTCACCGGCAACCATCTCCAAGGTCCCAGGTACTTCCTACTCTGGGTCTACGCCCTCACCGGGGTCTTCCTCTTCCTCCTTCTCCTCCTCTTCCTCCTCCTCGTCCTCCTCTTCCTCTGCCCCTTCTAAATCCATCACTGAGCTCAGTGGCGGCTTCGGCGGCGGCCACGATGGCGGTGGCTTCGGTGGCGGCTTTGGCGGCGGCCACGATGGCGGCTTCGGCGGCGGCCACGATGGCGGCGGCTTCGGCCAGCCCAGCACAGGCGGCCACGTGTCCGTCAAACAGGTCAACTGCCAGCGGGTCATCAGGAAGACCATCGTCCACTCGAAGGACGGGCCGGTGGAGAAGATGGAGGAGGTGGTGGAGGGAGGACCCGAGTGCCAAGGCATGACGGACTTCACCAAGGGAGGGATGGGCTCCTTCTTCCCGAGCCTCACGTCATCCTCCTCCTCGTCCTCCTCGTCCTCTTCTTCTTCTTTCACGAAGACCGGCGGCACCAAGGGTTTCACGCAGAGCGATCCGTTCGGCGACGACCTCGGCTTTTTCAGGACGGCCGACGTGGAGGACGACCTCCCCGACTTCCACGCCCGGAGCGTGAAGAGCTCGCGCACCGAGCGCCACGCCGATTATGTAGGAAAAGGTACCGCCCAGGAGTGAAAACAACGCACTCAGCTAGACGCGTGCGTTAGCATCCGCTAGCTCGCCTTATGTACCAAAAAATAAAAACATGGAGTGAACCCAGTAATCGCTGTTGTTTGTTGCAGGAGCTTAAAGCTTTTCACAGTCTGAAGTATTTAATTGTCATTGAGGTACTTTGGGAGTCAATGAGGAGAATAAAAAAGACAATTATGAGCGTTAATGCTGCGTTCACACTAAACGCAACGGGAATTTCCCAGTTGTTCTCTGCTTCTAGCGAGCCTCACGTCGACTGGTTTACCGGAGCTGCGGGAACCCAAAATAAATAGATTTTGCTGCGATTTGATCCCAATAAGCGGATAAATGTGATGCTGAAATAACTGCAAAATTATGGCGAAAAAATTTGGCTTTTGCAACAAAATCGTCACGCAGCTTTGCATTGACGTCTTTTGTCATCTCGTTGCGTTCGGTGTGAACGCGGAATAAAAAAAGAGTGGAAACCCTGGAGAGGAATTCTTAGTCGTAGCCACTCGAGTCACCATTGAGAGCTTAGTCCATTGATCCTCGACATTTAATACATTTAACATTCAATAAACAGAATCCCACGCGCACCGAGTCATCAAACCGCTTTCGGTTTCCTGAAAAGTGACCGTTAGCCCTTTTCCTACTGCAGTAGCATTTTAGCTAGCCGGCCCGAGCTAACCCGCGATGTGCCCCTCCTCTCTGTCCGCAGATTGTGTCGAGGCCCACCAGAACCACCTGAAAGGGGAATCGAACGGCCTCTTTAAGATCAAACCCGGCGCCGCGGACTCCGCTCCGGTAGTGGAGGTTTACTGCCGGCAGGAGGGGCTAATGGGCGGGTGGTTGTTAGTCCAGCAGAGGGAGAGCGGCGCGCTCGGCTTCAACCGCTCCTGGGCCGAGTACCGCGGCGGGTTCGGCGCCGTCGACGCCGCGGGGAAAGGGGAGTTCTGGCTGGGCAACCAGAACCTCCACCTGCTGACCCACCAGGGCGGCGACAGCATGCTGAAGGTGGAGCTGGAGGATTGGGAAGGGGGCGCGGCCGTGGCGGAGTACGCCATCGCGGTCGGCCCGGAGGCGGAGGGGTACCCGCTGCACGTGTCCGCGTACACCGGGGACGCCGGCGACGCCCTGGGGGCGGCGGCGGCGGCGGCGGCGTCCGGCCTGTCCCACGCGGGGATGAGGTTCAGCACCTTCGACCGAGACAACGACATGTGGGAGGGGAGTTGCGCGGCGGCGTACGGCGGCGGCTGGTGGTACAACGGCTGCCAGTCGGCCAACCCGAACGGGGTTTACCATCGAGGCTCGTACGCGCCGGGCGGGGTCGCCAACGGGGTCGTGTGGGCGACGTACAAACCGACAAACTACAGCCTGAAAACCGTACGGATGTTCATCCGACCGGCCGCTTTTTAACAGGAAATAAACACTTTGACGTTTTAAACCCGAAGAAACGAGAGCCTGAAAAAACAAACTCGGGCTCGTGAATCATTCTGAGATTTCAAAACTCAAACGGCGTTGGCGTGTCCTCGTGTGTGTCCTCGTGTCCTCGTGTGTGTCCTTGTGCGTGGGGGGTTTTGTTGTGTGTTTTGTGTTGTGTAAATGTCACTGACCTGTTTATCTCTCCGCTGTTCTCAGAACGAGACGTTCGTTCGGAGCAACGACTCTGCTCTTTCAATAAAGATTCAATGTTCACTTCAGACGATGTCGTTTGTCACGTTTTCTTTTTTGTTAAAGTTCAACGATTCCACGTCAGATATTTTATGGTTTTAGTAAGTAGAAAAAAAAGTATTTTCTGTAAGTGACTAAAAAAAGTATTCACTCCATTTAAAGTGGAAAATCTGAAAAAGACCCATTATTTAATTTAACTTGTGACAAATAAATTCATTTTAATTTGAAAATCTCCAAATTTGCTCAATTGTGGAAAAACTTTAACCGCTCACATACTTTCCTACTTCATAAGTGTTATTTTTGCATACAAATGAGAACATTTAATATTCATTTTGGACGGTTTAATAATGTTTAAATTCTTCTCAGCGGATAAAATCATGATAAACAAGAAAAATAAATCCTCACATTTAAAGAAACAGTTTCTGTAAGTTGTGAAATATTTTCCTTAAATCTGCATCTTTAATATTTAACGTGAAAAAACAGCATTATGCATGCGACACAAGCATTACCGCATCAGATGTCACATTGTGACACGTTCACATGGAGATTTGAAGTAAAAACAATTAAATTGATTCTGATGCGGCTCAAGTTTAATTTGTTAGTTTTGTTATAAACGTCTATGAGTTACATACAGCAGCATTTCTCTGAATACATTTAGACATTAGATGCATTTGTAAGTCATAAAATCCCCTCAAACTATATTTCTCTCAAACTATTTGCCACATAAAGTTTAATCCAGACTGGTTTCATAGAGTTACAGGATATAAAGCGCAGAACTTGACGAGAACAAATCATCAAAAGACATATTTCAGTTTTTTAGCCCTCAGCGTGTTCCTGTGACGTCAAAGAGCCGTGATGTTTTTTCAAGCGTTTCAACATGGCCGCGCGACCTCCGTCCTCTCTGAGACGACTCGCCCTCTAATCTCTGCGTCGCCGGTGTTTGCTTTGGAGGTTCAAAGTGAACTGACCGCAGATCTGTGTGCTCGCTTGTTTGTGTGCAGTTTGTTCCAGGCCAACGCAGTGGATCCAAGATGGCCGCCAGCCCGCCGGTCACGACCCGGCGCCCGGAGGCCGGCGCTGCGGAGCGACGGCGTCCGTTCCTCTGTGTTCGGACGACGACTGGGTGAGAAAAAACTTGCACAACAAACAATGGAAGTACACAAAGTACCAGCACTACACTCAATCATTCAGCTACGACAAAGTTATGAATGATTTACTAAAAACATTAAAGTGACTGAAAGAAACAAACAATTATTTCATTTTTCTTTATTTAGCTTTTCTTTGCCTGGGACTAAATTTTAATACAAAACTGTCATTTAGTTTGAGTTTAACACGCCAGACATTGAAGTTTAAATGTGTTAAATAATGTATGATGCTGACCTGTCAATCACCCTGTAGCCCCGCCCCTACAGCCTCCCCTGCTTTATGGGCTGTTTGAGTATAGATAACCATAATTTACTAAATGAACACCATGCTGTATTGAAGGGGACTTCTATACAACCAGAGGAGTCGCCCCCTGGTGGTCAGGAGACAGAATGCAGCTTTAAGACATGAAGCATGGACTTCACAGAGTCCATTAAACCCGTTGTCTTCTTCTCCCAAAAGGTTTCTAAATGCCCGTCCGGCTGCCGACTCCAGGGTTTGATCTCGCAGGCGGAGAGAGAGGTGGAGAGGAAACTGAGGAAGGTGTGCACCAGGGCCAAGTTGTACCAAGATGCGGCGGCGAAGTCCACGTCGGCGATGACGCAGATCTACAGCCACAACCGGAGAGTCCTCGCCAACAGACACCGTGAGACCGACTCGTTCACGTGGTCTGGCAGACTGAAGTGGTGCCGGCCCGAGTAACACAGTGTTCCCCGCAGAGTCGGAGCTCAAGTTCCTGGAACGCGCCGAAGGTTTGACGAGGAACCTCACGGCTCTCCGGAGACGGACGTCCCGGCTGTCGCTAAGATTGGAGGAGCTGAGCGCCAGCGTCCAGAAACAAATGGAGGACGTGTATCGAACCGAGGTGAGACCCTACGAGAGGTCGAGCTGTTGAGCAGCAGATTTGGATTTTTGTGTGATTTTTTTCCGTTCATTTTCTATCTATCTATCTATCTATCTATCTATCGGGTCTATACAGGGTTTTTAAGGTGATGTAAAACCTAGGAAAGTGTTTACACACAGATTTCCCACAATGTTTGCTCATGGACATTTGGTTTAAAGAATAAAGAGGCAGGTGGAAAGAAGGAGGACCTACGATGGAACCCTGTGGAACTCCATATTCTGTATTTATAGTACAATATGTACCTCTGAGTACAGGAAAAAGGTATTTTTCTAATCATGTAGCGCAGTGGCGGGCGGTGTATTTTGTACCTGGGCCTTCAGTGCCGTCTGATATCGTTGACATGAATAGTGTCTGTGCGTCTCCAGGTGGACGTGGACATGAAGCTGCGAGCCTGTTCCGGTTCCTGCCGGTCTGCGCTCCCGTTCAGCGTCGATCATCTGGGCTACCGAGCGCTCATGGACGAGGTGGAGCAGGTGGAGCTCAGCCAGAGGAGGAAGGCCGCTCCGCCTCCCTCAGACGTCCCTGGAGTGAGGCTGCAGCCGGTGGACAGGAGCCGCCCGGCGGTCCAGAGGGAGATGCTGAACCGGTTCGAGGACGTGGAACAGAACCGGGTGGTGCTGGAGGTTCTCCACCCTGACAGCTGAGGCAGGTTAGGTGGAGAGAACGGGTGCTTACCTGGATTATAAAGGTTTTAGTCCAATAAACAAAGATGGTTTGGATGAAATATTTACTTTCATTACTTATTATTTAATTCTGTACTTATTCCATCGTAGTTTTACTTTTGATATACATCATACTGAAACATATTGCATTGTATACTTATCACTAATATTACTTTACTTTATGTTAGTATAATACCTTATTGTGTATTCTAAAATGCTGAACTATGTAAATATGTATATTTAATATGTTTTTCATTTTGTGTTTGTATTAAAGTAATATTGCTGGAAAAAATACTTTTGATCCTTTTTCTTGAAGTAAATATGTATGAGTCATATTGACCCGTAACACCACAGATGTTACTGTAGTTATTAATATTCAAATAAAAACTTAAATAAAAGAAATGTGTTTAAGTGATGTGTTCTAATAGTCAGGTAACAGAACAACCTTTTATGTATTTATCGGATTTTCTTGAGGTTTATTTTAACGTTTTTAATAGAAATGGAGGCGTATCCTGACAAAGAAAAGGCCCAGAGGCCCTCACCAAAAATATGAACAATTGTAAAAACACATATAAACAATATGTTCATTGATAAGGAAGCCGAACAAGGTGACCAAGAGAAGAGACTTTAGTACCGCTAACAACAACAGATTTCATTCAAAGTAAATATACATGGGTCATATTGACCCGCACGACCATAGACGTTGCGATAGTTAATAATATTCTCTCCTACTCTCACTCAACAGCAGTGAAATAACAGGAAGCGCAGACAGGAAGTAGGTTTCCTCAATGACTTTATTGAGTAGCGGAGGACGGCTGAGACCAGCTCGTCCTAACAACACGACGGCAACAGCTAAAACAAAACACACAAGATTATGAGTCGATCAACATGAAGACTTTTGTAGCTCTTCCAGTGGCTCCGTATGGACGACATTGCAGTTGGTGTCTTTTATTTTGGCGGGTTCCTGTCCGTGTTACTGCCCCTGGGCGATGTAGGGCCGGATCTTCATGCTCAGGGCCTTGAGCGAGTACCAGCTGCCCTTCCAGTTCATCCACACCATGCCGTCGTCGGTGCCGTGCTTGGCCATGTGCGAAGTGTAGGCCCCGCCCACGTAGTACCGGCCGTTGGGATTGGCCGAGTGGCAGCGGTTGTACCACCAGCCGCCGCCGTCCTCCCGAGCGCACTGTTTGGAGGGATCCCCGGGGATCCTGGTGCAGGGAGACAGGGACAGAGACCGGGTTTCAGAATTAGGAGAATGAAACACTTTAATGTGTGAATCTGTCGACCAATGGCAGCGCTTCTCCTCGCTCTGCCAAATGTAAACAAGGAAGTCCAAAATGGAGGAATGACGTTTCTTTTGGGTGAATAGTTGTTGAGACCGGATCCATTCTACAAATATGTTACTTTTTTGGACAAGCTATAATAAAATTGTATACATCTATACTATGCTATTGTACTTTTTTCTGACATGCTATATTATTCCTTTTTTTTTAATGAATTCAATTTTTTAACTTCTGTATTATTATAGTTTTTCTTCACACTGTATTTTGACTTCTGAATTTTATTGAAAACAATTTTTTAGACATGCTAAATTATCACTTTTTTATTAATTTGACTATTTTATGACTTTTTTTAAAACTTATTTTGTATTATTGTTGAGTTTTTAGGACTTTTCTGGTTTAAAAAATGAAATTTGTATTAAAAAATTCACTTTTTTAAGAACTTTTCTGACAATTTGACTTTTTTCTTTATTCTTTCAACATAAATTTGACTTAAAAATGTGACTATTTGAAGATTTCCGACATGTTATATTATTACTTTTTATTAATTTGACTTGTTTATGAATATATATATATATATATGACATGCTATATTAAAGTTTTGTATGAATTTGACTATTTCATGACTTTTTGACAAGCTATATATTATGACTTTTTAAAAAAAATACTTTTATGATTTTTTGGGGGAAAAAAGTCAAATTCATATTACAAAAATGAATTTTTTTTTTTTTTTAATTGTTTTGACACGCTATATTTTTAATGTTTTTTATTCATTTGACTTTTTATTATTTTTTTACGACATAAATGACTTCAAAATTTGACTTTTTGATTAACCTTTCCGACATGCTATATTTGCAAATTTCATTCATTAGACTTCTTTTCTTAAATTTTTTCGACATGCTGTATTATGATGTTTTTTTTACAAACTATATCATGTGACCCTCAAAATTGAGGAATTCAGCTCGTTTAGGGATAAATCTCCTCAAGAGAAAAACAGTTGTTAAAAGAAGATACTATTATGCTCATTGTCCAATCAGCAACGAGCTGTGGTGACTGACTACTGTTAGCATGTTGGCTGTTAGCGACAACTAGCCGTTTGTTAGCCGTAAATCCAAAGCGTCTTTCGGACTCTCACCAGTTGTCGTTGTCCCGGTCGTAGGTGCTGAACATCATGCTGTTGTGGATGGTCATCGTGCGGTTTTCCCCGAACAGCTCCGAGGATCCCTCCAGGAGGGCGTTGCCGGCGTTGCCGGAGTAGCCGTTGACCGCCAGCTGGTAGTTGTTCGTCTCCATCAAGATGGTAAACTGGGTGTACTGCGCGTAGACCTGCAGGGAGGGTGGAGCAGTGTAAATGAAATAGTTTAGAAAATCTTCAATGTGTTATTTTAGCGTTCATACATGAGCAAACATTTTCAACATGCTATACTAGGACTTTTTATACTGTTTTACAACATGTTATACTATGACTTGTAGAAATACTATACTACTTTTTTAAAGCTATGACTTTTGTAGAATATTATGCTCTAACTTTTTTTTAAACTTTTTTCAAAAAATGTTATGACTTTTTTTCCATACTTCTTTTTTAATGCTATACTATGACTTTTTATACTTTTTTGACATGCTATATTATGACTTTGTAGAATACTATACTATTACTTTTTTAATTTGACATTTTATGACTTTTTTCATATTGCTATAATATGTGTTTTTATGACTGTAGCAAATATTTTAGTTTAGAAAATATTTATTTTTAATTAAATATGCTGTTTTATATATGGAAGCCCATTCCCACAACACACAAAAAAACAAATTAGGACAAAAAAAGATTCAGACCAAAAAAAGAGAAAAGGGGGCCATAAAAATCAACTTTTTTTCTTTTTCCGTTTGTTGACAAAAAGAAGGACAACAATGTACTTTGTGTGTACAAATATTAGCTACAATTATATTTAGGCTGTAACTGTAATTTTGACAATTGCAGTCAGTAAAGTTCTCATTTCTCTCCTGGAATGAAACTTTTTTTTTCTTCGTTGCCTTTTTTCAAGTCAACGGAAAAAAAGACACCAAAAAAAGAAAAGAAAAAAAAAGGCGATTTTTTTTTTTGTCCTAATTCTTTTTTTTTGGTCCTATTTTTTTGTGTGTGACGGAAATGGGCTTCCATATTTATATGTCCAAACTCCAAAAGATATACACTTAGCTATCAGAAAATATGTTTTAAAGTATCAAAATCCTACCTAAGAGCCAACAAACTAGAAACGTTGACTCAAATCATGATGAAAAGTTATGCAGATAAACTTTGTCACTCACTTTGGCTCCGGACCAGTCCTCCATCTCAATGAGGACCTCGGTGGGGCCCATCTTGGTCAGCTGACTGATACGATCATTGCCCAGCCAGTGCTCACCTGTCACACGACGGAGGAGAACGCCATCAACCACAACAACAAGTCACAATACCGCACTGTCGAAATACTCTGGAACAGGTACAAGTACATGTGTACCAAAGAATGGGATACATTTTCGATTACTGTATAATATACAATATACTAAGCATTAAGGTGTCATTTTAATTTGAAAAAATGTCTGGTGAATGACATACATACATGATGACATACATGTATTCGGTGATTATATTTTCCTGTCAAATAAACAAAGTGGGGTAAAAAGAACAATACAATAGAAATAAAGTGAAGTACAGTTTCTGAGTAAACGTACTGGGTTCCTTCCCGGCCGTGGCGCCCTCTAGTGGCTGGAAGTCTTACCCTGAGTCTCGCAGTGGCCTTTGCCCACATTGAAGGCGGTGTTGCCGAATCCGCGGCGGTACTCGTCCCAGCGCCGGCCGAAGTCAACGCTGCCGTCGAGCCTGTTCTGGATGACCACCCATCCTGCAGGGGGGGGGGGGGGGCCAAGAATCCACGGTTTTAACAAACTAATTTGTTCAAAGAAAGTCCAGGTGGGCTCAGTGAGCGACGCTCACCTCCGTTCTGGGTGGTCTGATCACAGAAGACCTTGTACGGAGACAACAAGGAGTCTGGCTGGATGAAGTACATCTGGGAGTCTTTTCCTCCACGACGGAAGATGTCCTCACACTCCTTCCCTAAAACACACACACACACACACACACACACACACACACACACACACACACACACACACGCACACACACACACATGGTTGGAGAAGTTCGATTTGTGTTGTACCAAAAACTACAAAACATTTGCCTCATTGCTTTGCACCATTTGCTCCAAATGATAAGTAAACAATTAACGGTTTCATATTCTACTTTGTGGTGTTGACCTGTCAGTCATAGACTTCTATACAACCAGAGGAGTCGCCCCCTGGTGGTCAGGAGAGAGAATGCAGCTTTAACACATGAAGCATAGACTTCTATACAACCAGAGGAGTCGCCCCCTGGTGGTCAGGAGAGAGAATGCAGCTTTAACACATGAAGCATAGACTTCTATACAACCCGCGTGGTCACCACACTCACCAGACACCACCGGTATGGGGCACGTGGTCTTGCAGGGCTCTTTGCACTCCTCCCTCTGGCCCCTGATGGCCTTCTCCAGCTTCTGGATCTTCAGCCTGATCCTGTCCAGGACGCCCTGCAGCCGCACAGCGCAGTAGGTTACTGCATGACATTCGGCTTGCGTACAGTGGGTTAGCTTATTGTACACATTTCTGTTCCTGCTGGGGATTCAAGCTCATCATCTGTTTCTTCCGAGATGCTTTGCTTCAATACTATAACATTATTAATAGTTATAGTATAGTAATAATAGTGTGGGCTCTGACTCACCTGCAGCACTCGGATGTTGGAGGGGAAGACGTTGTCCACCGCGTGCTTGATGTAGGTGTGCTGCTCCTCCACGCTGTTGGTGTACTGGTTGATCACCTGGCTGTTGTCTGGGAGGAGCAGGAGGCGGAGCTTTACCTTCACATCGTGCATCACCACTCTGTGTTTTAATCCTTTGTGTGCATTATAAGCTTGTGCCGTTGTGTTACTTAAATAAAATATTTGAAGCAAGGTCATGAACATGTGACTACGATGTGAATCCTTCATGAGGTTATATATATATATATATATATATATATATATATATATATATATATATATATATATATATATATATATATATATATATATATATATATATATCCCTTTGAGTTTTGAGTTTGTTCGGAAAAAAGGAGGACCTACGATGGAACCCTGTGGAACTCCATATTCTGTATTCATAGAACAATAAGTCAACTCACCGTTGATGACCCTCTGCCTCTCCCTCAGGGAGGTGGAGATGCTGTTGACGTAGTTGTAGATGTTGTTGGAGGTGCGCGACAGGTCGTCCACCTGAGGCTTGAGTTCATTGATGCTCTATGGAAAAAAACACACACATACATGTGTATTTAAATATGTGTGTACATATACATGTGACGACATGACAGCAAAAGGAATTCAATGTTTTTGGATTTTTTTGTAAATTTCCACGCAGCCGATATGTGTTTTCTCTGGCAGCTCAGAGCATCACAGGTTTGTGTGTCTTTGTGTGTCTTTGTGTGTCTTTGTGTGTCTTTGTGTTACCGTCTTCACGTTGCTCCTCTGCTTCAGCAGCATGGTCTTCAGCTCGCAGCCGGTGGGACACAACACACCCTGATGGAGAGAAGCGCCGTTAGGGATGGAGAGACAGGGGGCGGGGCTACATGCCAATATGTTTGTGTTCGTTAAGAATAATAATAATAATAATAATAATAATAATAATAATAATAATAATAATAATAATAATAATGTGACAGTTTTGGGGCTTCCTACCATCTCCTCTGCGGCGTGCGTGCATCCTCCTGCCTCCGGCTGCTTCTGCTTCTCCACCTGCTGCTGCCCTGCAACCGGGGCGGGGGTGGGCCGGCCCCGGTACCTGGAGGGTGGGAATTATAAAAATAATGTATGTATGTATATATATATATATATATATATATATATATATATATATATATATATATATATATATATATATATATATATATATATATATTCATAGCCAGGTGTCTCTGCTTCGTACCTGCCGCCGCCACTGATAGGGGGCGGGGCATAGCGGTTGCGGGTGTAGGTGTCCCCGCCCCTCGTCAATGGGCGGTGACCACGAGCGTCCACGGACGCCGCTTTGTCCTGAAAAAACACGTGAGAGGAAGAGATTCAAATAACATATGTATAAACATAAATGTAATTCAGGATTAATATACGATGGTGTTCTACGTACTGTTTCATTCTTCACAGACGAGACCTTGATGTCCAGTCGAGGGGAGAAGAAAGATACTGTTAAATACTTAAAGAGGATACTGTTAAATATGTACAGATTATAGTGTTGAATACTTAAAGATTATACTGTTCAATACTTTAAGACATTGTTGAATTTCATCACAGACATTAAGAGGATTTATTGCAAATGTTATAAACTCGAACCTTTAAATATGTAAAGGAGGCATTATGTATCGGTAAGTTTTGCTGAATTTAGAAAAAAAATATACAGAAAACAACAAATTGATGAATTTCACCATATTTTAAGTTGATCTAGTTTATTTTATATATAAATTTGTGAGTTGGTCTTTTTTAGATGTTATTTTGTGTGATGTTTGTATGCATTGTGTGTTATCACCAACACAACAAATAATAAATATAAGAAGATTCTTTAATTTGATTTAATTGTTTATATAAAATAAACATATAAAATAACTTTTTTACATGATTTAAAATCATTTGAAGCCCTCACCATGTCGTAGTCGTCGTATTCCAGGTCGTCCTGAGCCCGGACGGCGGACACACACAGACACACACACACACACAGCAGCGCGCTCATCTTCATCATCTTCATCATCGTCGATAGCAGGTCTCTCCTCGACCTTCCTCCTCTCTGTCCCCGAAAGCGACGCCAGCCGGTTTTTATGCAGCGGGGCGACATGAGTCACCGCTGTGTGTGTGTGTGTGTGTGTGTGTGTGTGTGTGTGTGTGTGTGTCTGTGTGTGTGTGTGTGTGTCTGTCTGTGTGTGTGTGTGTGTGTGTGTGTGTGTGTGTGTGTCTGTGTGTGTGTGTGTGTGTGTGTGTGTGTGTGTGTGTGTGTGTGTGTGTGTGTGTGTGAGCCCACGCTGTCCCGAGAGAGACGACTTGTGCAATAATGTCATAATAAGTAAGAAATGTTTGCTTAAAAGCGTTGAAGCTTTAATTCGACAGTAAGATACTAGTACTTTTTCTTCAGTATATCTACACTGTGGCAATATAACTTTTACTTCTTAAAGACTATTTTAAAATTAAAAGTACTATTAAAACACAATAGAAACACTCTTTAATGAGTATAAGTACTATTACTTTACTGTAGAAATACTCTTCAACAAGTAAAAGTACTATTACCACACTGTAGAGATACTAAAGTAAAAGTACTTGTATCTTACTGTAAAAATATTCTTTAACAAGTAAAAGTAGTATTACCACACTGTAGAAATACTAAAATAAAAGTACTATTACCTTACAGTAGAAATACTCTTTCACAAGTAAAAGTACTATTACCACTAGAAATACTAAAGTAAAAGTACTACAGTAGTACTGCAGTTATTATTCTATTTAAGTAAAAGTATTACCAGCAGTACTCTCTTCCCAGATTGTTAAATTAAATTATTAAAGTAAAATTAAAGTAACGAGTACAGTCAGCAGGACACAATGTACCTTCTGAATTGTACTTGAAGTAGAAGTAACAGTATTGTTGTACTTAAGTAAAGTACAATTACCTCAAAATTTAACCAGAAACCGGAATGTTTCCTTTGTAGATGCTTTTATATATATATATATATATATATATATATATATATATATATATATATATATATATATATATATATATATATATATGTATATATCTTTTGGAGACTTTTGTTCCCTAATATATGATCATTGTAATGATGATGATGTCCTGAGTCATCATCATCAGAAACAGTGATATCAGAGCAGATTCTCCTCTCAGCTTGTTGGTTTTATCCATTTTCGGGAAATTAGAAGTGTTGAGCAACTGAAGTGAGTTTGAGTCCAAAAGGACACAAGCGTTGTGTTTACTTCCTGTACACAAACCAGTACTCTGTGGGTTGTGTACACAAACCAGTACTCTGTGGGTTGTGTACACAAACCAGTACTCTGTGTGCTGCATCCTGAACTAAACTACCAACAACATCAACAGTCTTCAGGCATTTCACCTCAGACTGAAAGAACTATACAAACATACACAATGTTTTTTAAACTATATATATATAGTTTTATTTATTTGCGTTGTAATTTGGCCCTACACATTAAAAGGAGACTGAATCAAACACCTTAACTCCTGGTTTATTCATATTTCATATTGAACACAGTACTTTAATGATTTTATGAACTACGGGTTGGAGCCAGTGGAGCGGTCCGGGTCCTGGGTCAGGACTTTGTAGGTGGGACTCGAACCCCCGGCGCGTCCGCTCACAGCAAACTGATGGTCTTGGCGCAGATGAAGGGCAGCGTGTAGTTGCAGCCGGCGTTGATCCACTGCTTCTGATCTGAAGGCAGAAGATGAGCAGAACGTTGTGGACTCCAACCCCGAAACATGACGCCAGCTAACGGAGAGCAACGCAACATGACGCCAGCTAACGGAGAGCAACGCAACATGAACACAGCTAACAGAGAGCAACGCAACATGAACACAGCTAACAGAGAGCAACGCAACATGAACACAGCTAACAGAGAGCAACGCAACATGAACACAGCTAACGGAGAGCAACGCAACATGACGCCAGCTAACAGAGAGCAACGCAACATGAACACAGCTAACAGAGAGCAACGCAACATGAACACAGCTAACAGAGAGCAACGCAACATGAACACAGCTAACGGAGAGCAACGCAACATGAACACAGCTAACGGAGAGCAACGGAACATGAACACAGCTAACAGAGAGCAACGCAACATGAACACAGCTAACGGAGAGCAACGCAACATGAACACAGCTAACAGAGAGCAACGCAACATGAACACAGCTAACGGAGAGCAACGCAACATGAACACAGCTAACAGAGAGCAACGCAACATGAACACAGCTAACGGAGAGCAACGCAACATGAACACAGCTAACAGAGAGCAACGCAACATGAACACAGCTAACAGAGAGCAACGCAACATGAACACAGCTAACAGAGAGCAACGCAACAAACTCTTCCTTAAGCCAGAACCCCCACGAGGGCGCCGGACTCCCATTGTGTTACTTTTCACCGTTTTATGAGATTGTACTTCCCTCTATTGTTGTACTTTAATATATTTTGATGAGAAGTATTTTCTATCGGGTAAAATGTAGCCGACGTAGTGATGCTTTAGGGGCGGGGCTACAAGTAGCGTCCAGATATGGTCACTTCCTGTTCACTGATTGCATTAAAAAAACAAGATGGCGACGGACAAATCGGCGAACTCAAGACGACGCCCCCTTCAAAGACTTTTGGATTGCGAATTTTGAGATTTCCTAAGATTTTAAATATCTTGAAAAGGTTATTGTGTGTGCGTGTGTGTGTGTGTGTGTGTGTGTGTGTGTGTGTGTGTGTGTGTGTGTGTGTGTGTGTGTGTGTGTGTAATTACAGCCATAATTCATCTTCAGGCAGTTCTTCATGTCATTCGGCATGTAGCCCTCGGCCCAGTTTTCATAGTTGAACTTGGAGCCGTCGGTCCACATCCAAAGACCGGCCTGAGGAAACGAACAAAAACATTAAATAAATAAACTTTTTAGTTACAATAAAACCAATTCTTAACCAATTAGAGTTGGACTTTACAGCTGCATCATTTAAACTAATAAATCATCCTGAAAGTCATTTTTTTTTATAGTTGGACCTGAAACTTTTTCATTTCTTTCTGTATCATCTTCATTTCCTCTTAACCAGAAACATGTAGACTGATATTTACTGAACAACAAGCTAAGTTAAGCAAAAGCAAAAAGGTACGGTGTATACTTGAAGAACCTGGAAGAGTAAAAACAGAACCGTCCTCACATAAATGGCGTCGTGGCCTCCGATCCAGGTCATGGGGAAGTCGTGGGTGTCTTCTCGGGTCAGACCCTGGAGGAACAGGTTCTCCTCGGCGCTGTGGACGGACGCCAGGTTGGCCCCCTCGAACAGACAGTAGCCCTGCAGGGGGCGAGAGAGAGAGAGAGAGATGGGCCACGCCCTTCCTGTTTTAAACGCCGGACGCCTGAGCGGTCCTCACCTCGGCCTCGGTCCAAGTCTTCTTGCTGTCCATGAAGCCGAAGCACTGGTTTTGAAAGCGGTACCAGTGGGAGGGGCAGTAGTGCTCACTGCCTGCAGCAGACACACGTCAACACGGATATTTTCACACCAGGTCACATGGTACAACTCAAGAAAAAACATGGAATGAATCCCCGAACATGTTGGGTATCAAATGAAACATAAAGCTCAGGGCTACAATCACATATCATCCTCATGTACGACCTCTGAACACAACTTAAACAATGCATTGAGTCAGCGGTTATGTCTTAAAGGTACACACTAAATGAAGTGAAGTAAAGGATGGCGGTGCTTGCGTCACCGTACTCACTGCAGTCGACGGGCGACATCCCCGGCGGCGTGATGGTGTTGGGAATCTTCTTTCCGGTGATGGTGTCGACGCACCAGCAGTACCCGGTGGACCCCGAGCACTGCTGCGGCAGGAAGTTGCCGTACTCGTCGCACTGCGGCACGAAGGTGCCGATGAGCGGGTGGGACATCCTGCGCTCGTACTCGCAGCGGCCCGAGTGCCTCATGAGCATCTCCGTGGTGTTGACGTGGGCCGAGGCCGCCGAGGTCAAGGTCAGCAAGCAGCCGAGGACCAGAGACACGCTGAGGGCGAGCATGGTGGTGGGAGGATGAGGAGGATGAAGATGATGGAGCGTCGACTGTCCAAACACAGCAGCAAAAAGTCCAAAATAATGTAGAGATCTAAAAGAAAACAGCCGGGTAATTAACTCTTTAACGACCGATGGTTTGGTTACAGGTATTCATCACGTTTAATTACAGCCAGGAGGCTCCACTTTGACCAATTACTCTGCATTGATTTCCTCTTCCTTTATTTAAACCTCGCTGAGATGAAACTAACAACATCTGTCGTAAAAACAAGGAAAAAAATGACAAATACAATTTAAATAAATACTGCAGCACAGTATTGCAAAACAAAGAAAGTACAATACTGTCAGGAAGTATTTCCAGAAGTCACATCCCTTTGGATTTTCTGCACAACTTTGCAAATTATACACAAAGAAATATGATGCAACATTAAAGCAGTGCATAAAGTATTTCAAATAAACTAATATATATATATATATATATATATATATATATATATATATATATATATATATATATATATATATATATATATATATATATATGCACACAGAAGTAGGAGCACAGGGATCCCACTGCAGGTGCATGGATCTCAGGTGAAACCCTTCAGACGCACCTGGTGGAGGCTCGGCCGCGGTGTTGAGGCTCGGCGGCTTCGGGTCTTTTTATCCTGCAGCCTGCAGACTCCTGAGTCATCGTCTCGGGTTCCCACGCAGCTCTGAGGTCAGCCGGCTCCTCGCCGCTGCATTGTGAGCGATCTCTTATGACCGATGCTATCACGGCCAGGGTTCGGGTTTCATCCTCTCACCCTTTCATCCTTTCAGCCCAGACCATCTGAGCGTCTGGGCCCGAACTCGTATCTCGCCGTTTTGCATTGTTTAGAATCTTGGTTGCTGGCCGGTTGTTTGTTTTTGACGCCCGGCATCATATCACGTTGTGTCGGAGTCTCACTCAGGACCCGACGAGGAGCCGGCTTCCCACACAGTTCTTCACTCCACGAGGATCTCGACCCGGTAACCGAAGCCAGAGTCGCAGTCAGGAATCAGGGCGTTTACGCTTTGACGTAAACGGATATTTCCTTCGTGTTCCAAAAGGAAATCCTGCATATGAGGAGTCAGGTATGCATTAATACTGAAGACATAACCAGCTATTGCTTTACTTGTGATGATATATCATGATCGGCTTTCACGTTAAATGTGTCACACTTTGTGCTTTACACATTTCTTTTAAAATGGTACAAAAGCTGTGAGCGACAAGGTGAAACACAAAACTCTGAGAATAAAATAATTGGACACAAAAAGGTTTATCTGCTCATAATCAACGAGAAGAAAAAGTCTGTGCATCGTTTGACCTCAGAGCGTCTGAAATGAAACAACAGAGGAGTTCATCGAGTTATTGGACGGCACTGCGTTAATAAAATAAAAATAATCATAAGTTATTGTGACATCATAGAAATTGAGGTTATGGGCGAATGTTCCTCCACTAACGCGTTTAGAAATCATAGAGCAAAAGTCTTGTAAAGAACTGCAGCACTTGGCCCAGAGCCTCCTTGGTTCCTGGTCTCTTCTGCAGCTCAGGGATCCAGAGAGACGTCTGCGTTTTCTTTTACCGATGGAGGATCGCTCAACCCATGTTTCCTGATTCTGACGACATTTTCTGAACCACAGAAGAGAGAAGGAGCACTGCCTGAAGCGTTCTTCAGACGTCATCACGCTCTCATGCACACAAACACACAGCTTTGCACCCGAAAGTACATTTCCACGCTCACTACCTCTTTTCTCGCTCGGTTGCAGCTGTCAGTCTCAACTTCACACTTCCTCTCGTCACGCTCATGAAACATTAACTCCTTCTCTCTTCTTTTCTCACTCTGTCAGGATCAACAGGTAGGCGACGCTTCTCAGAATAACACGCGAAACGCTCTTTTTTTAACACACTGTCATGCTTAAAGTTTGATTTGTCGATCGTTTTTCCCGTTATGTGACGGCGGTTATGACACCAGAAGTTGTCCGTTTAGCTTACAGATAAGTTACAGATTAAAGGAAGCTCACGAGGGCTGAAAAGAGATTAATGCAGTTTGGGAACTTTGACATGCATACAAAAAACTAATTATTTATATACATATACATATTATATATATATATATATATATATATATATATATATATATATATAATATGTAAATATTCATATATATATATAGTAATCACTATCATATTTATATAAAAATCAATAATATAAATAAAATTGGATTTTAAAAAAAAAGTCAAAATTATAATAATCATGATTAATAAAAACTTTTCTGGACCTACATCTGCTGGATGCTCCATTGCATTGATTATAAATATAATATGAGTCACAATAAAATGTTAGGAAACTTCCTCTTTACTGAAATCCAACTTCCTCCCTGAGTTTCTGTCCTTTTTGTTTTTTTGCGTCTCTCCGCTTGATGGTCGTTCGTTTTCTCGCTCGCTTCGCCACCCGTCGCTTCGTCGCTCCGACCCGATCGCCTTCCCTCCCTCGTCGCAGGATGGGACAGCCGGCCCTCTTCCTCCACCTCCTCCTCCTCCTCCTGTTCGCCCTCTGCTGGGGTCAGAGGTCAAACCCGGGCGGCAAGAGGCCGCGGTGCGGCCGCTGCGACCCGCGGCTCGCCTGCAACTGCTCCCACGCCGGGTTGACCCGCGTTCCCTCGGTGGCGGCCGGCGCCCGGACGCTCGATCTCTCCTTCAACGACATCAGCGAGGTGGCGGCCGACGACCTGACGGGGCACGCCAGGCTGGAGGCTCTGAGTCTCCACGGTAACGGGAAATTGGGATTTTATTAGAATTGATAGAAAGGAGGCGAGGGAAGAACGTGAGGCGTGTGCAGGAAATGTGAGATTCATCTCGTCACCATGAAAGTTTAAATAAGGAGTCATGACATTCTGAAATGTATGTGCTATTTTGTAATTACGTGGATTTATACTACTCTATTAGATAGATAGATAGATAGATAGATAGATAGATAGATAGATAGATAGATAGATAGATAGATAGATAGATAGATAGATAGATAACCTCTGTGTCCATCTCTGCAGTCGTCTTCACAACAAAGGAGGCTCAGAGTCAAACGTGGAGGAATGAAATGACAATTAATGACGATTAATGATAATCAGTGGTCCCCTGATTGAACCGTGTGGAACCCGGAGCATGTCGGTTGTTTTGAACACGTCCACATTACCGTCCTCCAGGGAACAAACTAGCTGTGATCCATCCGTCGGCGTTTGACTCTCTGTGGAGCCTGGAGGAGCTCGACCTGTCCGACAACCAGCTGGCGGTTCTCCACCGCAGGTGGTTCAGCCGGCTCGGGGTCTTGCGGGAGCTCAACCTGCTGCACAACCCGTACAGGTAAAGCGCTCAGTGCAGAGGCCGAGCGGGAACCCGTCACGTGGCGTTTGGGTGTTCACGGCTCGTGTGTCTGGTGTCCTCCAGCTGCCTGGGCTCTCGTCCGGTGTTTCAGAGGCTGGTCGGGCTGAGGAGGCTGAGGATCGGAGGTCCGGCTCTGGAGGAGCTCAAGAGAAGAGATCTGACCGGAATCACTCAGCTGGAAGAGCTCACTGTGCACGCCAACAACCTGACGAGGTGAAGGACTTCCTATATATATATATAGATATATAGATATATAGATAGATATAGATATATAGATAGATATATAGATATATATATATAGATATATTACACTGTGGCAGACAGGAAAACACATTATAACTGTGTAGACACTTCAAGTAGAGATTGTTCTAATGTTTTATCAGAGAAAATGCATAAAATACCAAAACACGATAAGAGCTGACCGGACGTTCAGCGAGTTTGAAGAGTCAAATTCGGTGTAGTTGTTGTCCTCTTGTCCCGGGGATTTGTGATGATGCCACAAAATCCACATTGATTGCAGATGATTAGGTAAAATATCGCGTATAAGCAAGATAAAACGTAAGGTCGGTGTCAAAATATAAAAAGGGCAACTTTATCAAAATGTTTCCACTGGAACATCATCCGAACCTCATCAGGTCGTCTACACTTGACGGTGTTTCAGTGGGCACTGCATCAGGTTTTCCTCAATGGATGGGCAAGGCAGAGGGCTGTAGTTCATGTTTCATCAACCAAAGGGAGCATCCAAGAGGGCACTTTCCAGCCAGCCCTGAAAAGGTCTTACTATTCCCCGTCCTTCACTGTTCCTCCCCCGTCTCTTTGTCTCTCTGCAGGTACGAAGCCGGTACTCTGGGGGATGTTTGGCCGCTGGGTCGTGTCACTTTGAGCCTCCACGGTCCATTTTTAACAAACGTATCCTTGGCCTCGGCTGTGCTCAGGGACGTGTCGTACCCTGAGACACAGCTCATTCTGGACGACCTCCATCTGATAGGCAATCGGTCGGTTCTGCCCTTAAGAGAGACGGCCAGGAAGAGAGTCAGGTATGCCAACAATCTCCAGTTATGACTGCAAAACTCTTAATAAAGTGTCTGAAGATAACAGAGAAACAATCAAGAACAGTATGTGAAGTAAAATGTTATGTTTAATTAATGTGTTCTCACAAAAGAACATCTGTCTTCTTGACAGTAGTAAACTGGGGGAGTTTCATCGCGTTATCTTTTAAACCAACCAGTCGCTCTTCTATGACGTCACTCTTCAGGAAAATGAGCTTCCACAACCTTTCTGTGTCCGATGAGGCCATTACTGATTTCCTGGTGGCGCTGGATGGAATCCCGCTCACCTCCGTGTTCATGGACGGCATCATGCTGACAGGTGAAGGCAGGTGAGTAACCGGCATCTATCAAACTCAGTGACGCAAACCTTCTCGCTAGATTGAGGGACTTTTGGACAGTTCTGGTCACTTTTTGGTACGTGCTTCTACTCATTTTTAGTCGACCAATCAGCAGCCGGGCATTGACATGGACGAGCTGAGAATGTTTGTACCTACTGGGTAGATCACTGGTTGGTTGTTTTCTCCGTTGGTGTCAGGTGGGAGGGAGCCAGACTGACGGACTATAAAAGCATTGACGAGTTCTTTTTGCGAAACGTGGTGGTGCTCAATGTCTTTCACTTCACCTCCTTTCTGGAGCTGGCGTTTCTGCTGAAGTACCCCAGAAAGGTGTCCGTCATCAACTCTCAGGTAAGGACGGGGCTTTCTGTCACTACGTCCATCCACGATACAGATGGAGCTAGGCGTCCCGATTGAAATTAGGGGTGTGGTTTTACAGTCAGAACCTTGTACCCTCAGGTGTTTGTGATGCCCTGTCTCACGTCCCGCCTGCTCGTGAACCTGCAGTACCTGGATCTGTCCGACAACCTGCTGACGGACATGACGCTGGTGGAGACGCTGTGCGACGGAGACGGCACTCTGAAGGGCCTCCGAGCTTTAAACCTCAGCGGAAATGCTCTGAAGGTGCCTTTTGAGAATCTTGATTTTTCTTTTGTTGTGGATTTTCCCTTAATTCGTATCAGGTTTTTACTTCATGGCTACAAAGTAGGAACACAAGCAAACTCTGGTTGCCCTTGAGAGAACATGTGTTGCTTAACCAGAGCCTTAGTGGTACTCCTACTGACTAGTAGTCTGTGCCTATAAAGTATCATTCCAAGAATACGTACAAAAAAACATTTGTAGAAGATTACTTACTTCCTGAAGACTCGTCTGCTTCTGCCTCCCCTGCTGTCCAGTCTTTGTCCACGATGAGCCGGCAGGTGGCAAAGCTCTCCAAACTAACCCACCTGGACATCAGCAGGAACGGATACAGCTCCATGCCCCAGGGCTGCTCCTGGCCCTCCACCCTGCGATACCTCAACATCTCCAGGGCCAAACTGACTACCATCACCTCTTGTCTACCTGCAACTCTGGAGGTATACCGAGAGAGGACCGTGGAGCAGTGACCCTGACGGTATAGACCTGACGCACATCGCAAAACCAACAGCCATTTTTCTTGTGCTTCATCACACACAGGTGTTGGATCTCAGCTACAACGATCTCAAGGGCTTCTTGCTGATCCTGCCGGCCCTGAGAGAGCTCCACCTCTCTGGGAACAAGTTACTGCGGCTGCCCCTTGGATGGCTGTTCCCCAATCTGCAAACACTGACAATACAGGTAAGGACAAATCACTCAAATCACGCATGTTTTCTTCCAGTACTCTTTGTATCCCCTCAGTGTGACCCCAGTGTGTTCTCCCACAGTCAAACACCCTCAACATGTTCGACCGTTCGGACCTCGAGTCGTACAGTCGGCTCCAGGACCTCCAGGCGGGTCAGAACAAATTCGTCTGCTCCTGTGACTTTGTCCACTTCCTCCAGTCGGTCGTTAAAGAAGCTGGAGGTGTGCATTTGACAGATAGAGAGGAGAGCTACGTCTGCGACTCCCCTTTCTCCCTGCAAGGGGAGCCGGTGGGTCGGGTCCAACTCTCCGTTGTCGTGTGCCAGCGGGTTTTGTTTGTGTCCGTGAGCTGTGGCGTGGCGCTGCTCGTAGGGCTTCTGGTGTGTGTCCTGCTGTGGCGCCTCCATGCGTTCTGGTACCTGAGGATGACGTGGGCGTGGCTGAGGGCCAAGCGAGGCTCCCAGCGACGGCGACGCAGAGACGGACCCGAATCGGAGGCGTTGCTGTCCTACGACGCCTTTGTGTCCTACAGCGAGAGAGACGCGAGCTGGGTGGAAAACCTCCTGGTCCCTGAGCTGGAGCAGCCACGGTAACGCCGACCTAGATTGTTGTCATACTTCAAAACATCATATTGTCTTTTTGGCAGGGTATCTCTAAAGCTAAATAAAATATTACCAGATGTCAGTGAAATTTAGGCAACAGGCCAAGAGATTTCCGAAGTTCTTTACTTTTTGTTTTATCTAAATTTGACCAAAAGTCGTCATAATCTGAGTTAAAGTTTGGGACAAGATGATGAGCAAAGGCCACAGACTTTGCACTTTTTTGGCAAATTACCATTCTTCCAACAGATTTCCTGCCATATTGACCAAACATGGCTCTCAGGTTGTGGGTAAACATCACTTGCTCTCTGGTTTATACTCCAGGGACAACGATGAAGGCTCTGTGAACCACAGACCTCTGACCCTGTGCCTCCACAAGCGGGACTTCCTTCCCGGACGCTGGATCGTGGACAACATCATGAGCGCCATGGAGCGCAGCCGCCGCACCCTCTTCATCCTCTCTGAGAACTTCGTCCAGTCCGACTGGTGCCGCTACGAGCTGGACTTCTCCCACTTCCAGCTGTTCAGCGGCAGTGCCGGCGGAGACGCCGCCATCTTGGTGCTGTTGGAACCGCTGTCCAAGGACGACATCCCCAGACGCTTCTGCAAACTGCGCAAACTCATGAGCTCCAACACCTACCTGGAGTGGCCTCAGGAGGAGGAGAGGAGTGAGGAGTTCTGGAGGAGACTGCGACTCGCTTTGAGAGGAGAGGAAGATGACCGAGAGAGACGGACGTCGTGATCTGCTTCCGTCAGATCGTTCTGGTTCCTTCCACTTTGTTGTTTTCTAGGGTTTGATCAACTCAACTTTGTTTAAATGGTGTTTTTAAAAAGATTTTTTATAACATAGATCACATTGTCTTCTTTCAATAATAAAATCTTTCAAAACTTTTAATGCATTTAATGTGTAACCTTAAAGATTGAGAAAAATGCACACCTTCACTTAAACTGCAGGACAATCAACTTTCCTTCATAATTATCTAAATCAAAAGTCAAATATACCTGAAACTTGCATTACAAGTAAATACGATGTACTGCGGCCTAATGTCCTGGAAATGTGGTGACACGGCCACTTGGGGAGGCTGTTGGTTTGGTTCTGCAACCCGAGGACATTGACAGTGGATGTGAAACATGAAGCACTTGAAAATGAAATAAAATCAGGGCCATTTATTTTTTCTGCAAACAGAATACATCAGGAGGCTGAAAGGCACATATGATCAAAAATGGCAAAAATCTCATTCTAACAAACTCAAAAAACAAGAAAAACTACATTGAACAACCTTTAACAGGTCAACAGTCGATGCTACTAATAACTAGTTAAAACCACACAGTCAGGCTAAAATACAATATTAGTATGAAAAGAAACAGTAAAATTTATAGAGACAATGACGGATGTTAAAAACCTCTTTCGTCGGGTTTCCCTCATGGTCTACCTGCACTATTGAGCCATGTAATCCACCAGACTGTTTCTCTAATAGGAAGGGATGATGAACCCAACGATTACTCACATTTGTCTGGATCTGGAAACGGGGCAGGACTCCTGCTGGATTGCGTTCCCTTGTCAAAGGCCCCGGCCCGGTGTTTACCTCTGTATCTTCACAACCTGGAAGTTATCTCCTTCCATTAAACGGGAGTCCCCAATAAATGAAAAACTAGACTCTTATTCCAGAGTATATAAGTTTTATTTCAACAAGAGTTATTATACATACAGTACTTTTACTGCAACTTCCTTTCTTTGGAGGTTATCCCCTCAAGAGTTGAAAGACAGTCAAATGTACGTTTCAAAGGTTAACCGTGCCCCAAATCTCTTATTCCTTGGAGGATATCCCCGCAGTACTAAAAGACTCAGTTTACTCACAGCGTAGAAAGTCTCCATTTGATTGCTCAAATGGAGTGGTTCAATCCCAGGGACAGAGTCTGGGAAGGAACTGAAGAAGTGCTCCGTTGTCTCTGTTTTTATAGGCAAGTGTGAGGGAGAATCTTACAGTAGGAGTGACTGTAGACATTGATTTACTGATCTGTCCGTGGTCACTCGCTCAATGCGTGTTTGTAGATGAAGCTGCAGAAAGGGAGTCTGAACAGGTGTCAGTCTGAACAGGTGTCAGTCAGAACAGGTGTCAGTCAGAACAGGTGTCAGTCTGAACAGGTGTCAGTCTGAACAGGTGTCAGTCTGAACAGGTGTCAGTCTGAACAGGTGTCAGTCTGAACAGGTGTCAGTCTGAACAGGTGTCAGTCTGAACAGGTGTCAGTCAGAACAGGTGTCAGTCAGAACAGGTGTCAGTCTGAACAGGTGTCAGTCTGAACAGGTGTCAGTCAGAACAGGTGTCAGTCTGAACAGGTGTCAGTCAGAACAGGTGTCAGTCTGAACAGGTGTCAGTCTGAACAGGTGTCAGTCAGACTGGCGCCTTGTACGCAGAGTTGGCAGATGAAACGTGCCGATGCTGTTTGATGATGTCATGATAAGCTTACAGGCGTCTGACCTTACACTAGTGTCTGTGGTTCAACATGCTCTGAGCTGAGTCACAGGGTTCAATACCTCGTTGTCATAAAAAACAGAAATGTATTATAACATATCAATGAACTTTTGATAGAAAATATTTTGCCTTATAAAAACAGGAATATGCAAAAGCGTATAAATGCAGTACTATAGAAGATATCTTAACTCATGAAACATGACTATGCTAACGCGTATTAATGCAACACTATAGAAGATATCTTAACTCATAAGACATGGTTATATTCAATAAAGAAGAAGGAATAATAAAAAGAACCTTAGAAATGTAAAGAACTTGTAATTTACATAAGCCAATCCTCAACAATTTGATCCACTGGACAGGTGTGTTATGACAGTTTAATGGAGGACCGTGATTACTTAATAAATCATTGGCTCGTCAGTGTCTGTTTGGTCGTCATCGTCTGTTGGGTTGTCGGTGTTTGTTGGGTTGTCGGTGATGGTTGGGTTGTCGGTGTTTGTTGGGTTGTCGGTGTCTGTTGGGTAGTCGGTGTCTGTTTGGTCGTCACTGTCTGTTTGGTCGTCACTGTCTGTTTGGTCGTCACTGTCTGTTGGGTAGTTGGTGTCTGTTGGGTCGTCGGTGTCTGTTGGGTAGTCGGTGTCTGTTGGGTCGTCGGTGTCTGTTGGGTCGTCGGTGTCTAGTGCATTGAGAATGTTCTTCAGGTCTGGGTTTCCCTTCGCCTCCTCCCCAATTCTCTTCAACACATTGTCACTGCTGCTTTCCTTCAGCTTTCTCACAATATCTTTGAATATAGTAAGCAGAGGTTGGGCGCACTCTATCACGCTCTCTGATTTTGGAAACCCGTAGACAAACCCTGAGGTGTGCAAACCAAAAACTCTGCAATGAGCGTCGAACACCGGAGAGCCAGAAGCGCCGTGGTACATGAAAGTGTTGTAAGTGACTACTTTTTCTGCTTGGTTTCCACCGCATATGATGTTGTCAATGCCTTGCTTTTTGATAAGGTGAGAGATGGAGTAGAGATTGAAAAGAGAGTCTCTGTATGGATGCAGATGAGCATTGACTGCCTGCCCTCGCTGCTCTTTCTCAATGATACATGTTGGATCCATGCGTTTTAGGCCTCCTGCCGGGTGACCAATAAGACAGGCTTCACCATTCTGCGGGATTGGACCAAATCTCTTCAGGAGCCCTGGTGGCACCTTCATCTGCTTTGTTCGTGTTTTGGGGTTTAGTTTGATTCCCTCAGGGTTGAGTTGCAGTACGGCATAGTCAAGCTCACCATCGGTGTAGCAGATGTAACTCTGAGCCAGCTTAAAGTAGTAAGACTTTGTATTCGGCTCTGGAACTTCATAGTTAAAGAAAGCATACACCTGTGTACCTTCCTTCAGCTTTGTTCCTTCTACACAATCTTTGAATAGGTGTGCGTTAGTCAGGATGAAGTTGTCGAACAGAACAAAACCCGTTCCATTACAAACATTCTCAACAACCACTTTGCAAACTGACTCTCCGAGTTTAATCAGGTTCCTGACTCTGTGCACTTCACTGAATGAGTGCTGGATCTTTCCAAAGTTTACCTTCCTCAGGTCCAGTGCTCTCTGGTAAGAATCACCAGGGAATCTCTTCTCCATCTGTTTTTTCAGATTTGGGAACTGCTCACGCAGTTTTTCATAAACTTCTTCAATGTTGACCTTTGTGCCTTTGTTTGCAGATGCTTTTCTGACACTAGTTCCTCTCTGCTTTAGTACGTCTGAGACAGCTGTTGTGTTAACGACAGTCTTAGATGTACTAACCAGCCTATTCTGTAAACCTGCTGCACCAGGGTTGTTGTCTTTTGGAAGACACAACTTGAACTCTTTTCTATCTAGGTTATCAATGCTTTGAGTGCATTCAGTCACACGGTCTGGATTCTCATTGTCAGAGAGAGTGAAGTTGCCAAGACTATCAACGAAGCGACCGTCTCTCTGCAGAGCCTCTTCCACAGTCGTGCCCTTCTCCCCATAAACACACAGGTACTTGAACTGTTTGACAGCATTGCTCATGAAAAGCTTCTTTGATCTGGTGTTTATTCCTCCCACTGTATCAATGCGGAAGACAGAATAGTTCTCTTTTGAATGCACCGTTTGGTATTGGTGGTCTCGGGCCGCTTCAACATTTTCTGATTCATGAATTATGAGAGATTCATCTTCTCTGATACAAGAACAAGGGAAATGTGTTGGAATAGTAACAGCCTTATCCTCATCACCCAACTGAATCACAACGTTTTCATCTTTAAACTTCAGCTCCTCATATCTTTTACTTGATTTAATCGCCTCCAGCACCGTGCGCGGTTGATCACAGGTAATAGTATATTTCCTGCAGTCGGTACGGGGGAATTTCACGGTAAAATTATGTAAATGTCCGTCCTACAAGAAATCAGAGAGAAAAAATAAAAGTTACATGTCCTCGTTAATGACATTATAATTAGGGCTGAACGATTAATTGCATTTGCGATATCATAATATGAAAAAAAGAGATTTTCTAACTGCAAGGTGCGCGATTACAACGTCATCACGTGACGCGAGCGAAAGAGTGGAGCACTAGGCTGCATCAACTTTTCATGCGGCCCGAGCTATACTGGAGAGCACAGCGCAGCTTCACAGCCTGAAGGACACGATACCGGCGATAAAGAGGACAACGCCAAGAAAAGGGATCCATTGGGAAATGGGTAAGTGTATTTACTGAACTTTGCAGTAGCATATTTACGTAGTAACAGGAACTGTAAGCCAGCTAGAGCTGCTGCTAATACGAAGCTAGTGATAGCAAGCTAACACGACATAGATGTTGTCTATGAGACTGAACAGTGAATAATAAAATAATGTTAACTTTCTTGATGTGAACTTAGTCCGTCTGATAGTGTTAAATTTCTGTTATTGGTTTGTATGGCTGTAACTACTGTTACGTTAGCTTCTGCTAACCGGACCTAGCTAGCAGAAGCATTTTTAGCTTGTGCCCTGACCATAGATGGCTCTCTGTTAGCTTAGCAACGTTAGCATGTAGCATTCGTTACGTGTTGGTGTGTAATCGTTACTCTTTAAATTAAAAAAAAAGTATATTAAATCGCAATTGCAATATTGCAATATTAAATAATTGCAATTAGATTATTTTCCCAAATGGTTCAGCCCTAATTATAATGCAAACTTGTTGTGCTTGCAGTGCATCCCGGTCTACTCACCATGGAGTCACCATCATTCTCCTTCTTCACTCTCTCTTGCTTGCGGTTCACAGTCTGCAGGATAAAAAGGAGATTTAGATGCACTGTTGAAAAGATCTGACCTAAAATGTCACCCTGTGGCGTTTTGACGCGCCCATTTTGTTTGTATCTCGCGCTCATGCACCTGCGTACAAAGTCCGACTACTCCAAAGATAAACAGTTGGTGACAGTGTCACCTCGTACCTAAATACCTAAATAGTGGCTACCTTCTGACACCGCTTGTTTTCTTGTTGTTGTCTGCAGGACGCCACACTTATTAAACACACCTTGTAGATAATGAAGAGCCTAGAGGCAACTTTTTACACTCAGCTCAGCTACATTGTTAACATCAAAATCTAAACAAAGCATTACAATTGTCAATGACAAACCAATAATATAACTTGAAGGATCGGCCACAACAATGGTCAAACATTACTTCTAAAAACTTCAGAATGGATTTATTTTTCAGTCAACTTATATACCTGCAGCTGTTTCTAACGACATAAGAACTCACCTCGGGGCTTGGCGCTCCACCTGGCTGTGTCATGGTGGTCGAACTTCTGCTGCCAGGATCCTGATAAAGTGATGCAAAGATTCACACACAAAGAAATCAGTTGAACAAGCTGGACTCAAACACTACTCGTCATCGTTCATCCATTCACACACTAACAGCAGGGGCTACCATGCAGGGCTCCAGCTGCCCGCTCCAACCAATCATTCATACCCATTCACACATCGCAGGCACGGCTTGCACATTAAGTTTAACTGTCTTCCCTCAGGACACATCGACATAGACTTGTAAAGCCGGGGATCGAACCACCGATCCTCCGATTGAAGGGCGACCCTGCTCTCGTACTGAACCACAGTGATATCAGTAAAGAGCCTTAGTTTACCAAACATTGCCGGCATAACATATTGACGAGAGAGAATTGCAAATGAGCTTTACTTACATGTTTCTTGAAATAGTAGCTGATGGGTTTTAATGTTTTTTGCTTTTTGGGAGGCATCTTCACCTACAATTACAATAATACAGTTAGTTGTAACTAATATCCTACACCGGAAAAACAGAGTATACACACACATATATACACACACACAGAGAGAGAGAGAGAGAGAGAGAGAGAGAGAGAGAGAGAGAGAGAGAGAGAGAGAGAGGAGAGAGAGAGAGGAGAGAGAGAGAGAGAGAGAGAGAGAGAGATGAGAGAGAGAGAGAGAGAGAGAGAGAGAGAGAGAGAGAGAGAGAGAGAGAGAGAGAGAGAGAGAGAGAGAGAGAGGTGAGAGAGAGAGAGAGAGAGAGAGAGAGAGAGAGAGAGAGAGATTGATATGTATGTTGCCAGCAGGTGGCACTAAGACTCTAAGTGAAAGTAGGCGAGTTACATGAGCTGGTTTAATGGAAATTAAGAACAGAGGAAGATTCCCCAGACCACAGGTGGTCCAGTCGTCCCCTTTCTTCCTAAAACCAAATGCTCTCCTGTAAACGATCTGTGTGTAAATGACCTTTTCACTCTCCAGTACAGACCCCATGTGACCTGATCAACACTATATCCATGTTGTTTTAATACATTCCATGTAATGTTCATCTGTCAATTCAAAAAGAAGAAATAGCTGAAGAACAGACGACAGTGGGAAATGCGGCGTCTCTATGGAATAACATGTTGGCTCCGTGCGATAAACCAGGAAGTGACAAACTCACCGACAACAGACATGTTTTACACAAACAGATCTCAAGAAATAAATGCCTAAGTAGTGACACAGTTATAACTTAACACGTTAAATATAAGACACTGTCTCATGACTCACCCTGTGAAACGTCCTGCTGCAGTTCTGTTTCCAACAGCGACGCTGGTCTCTGCTGCTTCCCTCTGATTTCAAAATCTTTTGGCGGGCAATTCTGTTTCTGGAAAGGAAGGGACATGTGATTATAACATGTGATACGTCTTGACCAATCAGGGCATACTGGGCTTTTCCTAAGGTACGGAAGAAGCAGGAATGAATCATTTTAGTTGGTTGTATTGTGGGACGTTTGAGGGGTTTAGGGAAGAAGTTAGCTTGATTATTTTGTCATTACCTGACACATTTGCGTGATCAATCTTCTGTGGTCGAGTAATTCATAAATTAGCTGTAGATTTAGGCTAGGCCTACTTCATGCAAGGAATGAATAGTACATTTCAGACACTAGCTCAGTAACGTTTTGTTTGTCATGTCAGTGGTGGTGTGACGCACAATATAGACAACTAGACAACATGCATCAACATGCTTTGTACTGCCCTATAACAAGTGAAGACAACATAATGTAAATGTGATTGTAAATAAGATGCTGTTTGTCACGTAACACTGACTTTCTGTTGCCAGAAAACTGAGTGAAAATAGGCTTCTCAACATCTGCAGGCTGTGACATTTATCAAACAGGAAAAGTTTGAGCCAGATTCAAGCAAATCCAGACAAGTTACATGAGCTGGTTTTATGGAAATTCGCGTAAAATGGCCGCCACGCTGCGGCCATGCCGTTCCTTCAAACATAAAGCCTTTGATAACTTTTCATCAATAAGGTCTTTACATTGTACGGATTAAATTTGAAGTGGATCTGACAAATTTCCCAGGAGGAAGACCATACCATAAAAGCATTGAACACAACCAAACCAAACAAATATATAAAATATACACACACAAAAAACATGGGAACAAATTAACTGCGTAAGAGATCATAAAAAGACATGAAAGTACCACATCACTTATAGCAATTCTATAAAAATGTGTTTTAAGAAATTATTTAAAAGAAGTTATTGATTCTGCCGTCTCATGACTCACCCAGTGAAATGTTCTGCTGCTGCAACTGAGGTAAGTGATGCTGGACTGAAGTCATTCAACCTGTGCATGTTTTTTCGGGAGTATGTCCTTTTTGGGGGGTAATATGCCCTTTTTGGGGGGGGTAGTATGCTCTTTTTTTGAGAGTATATCCTTTTTGGGGGAGTATGCCCTATTTTTGGGAGTATGCCCTTTTTCGGGGAGTATGCCCTTCTTTTGAGAGTATGCCCTTTTTTTGAGAGTATGCCCTTTTTTGAGAGTATGCCCTATTTGTGGGATTATGCCCTTTTGGGGGGAGTATGCCCTTTTCTTGGCAGTATGCCCTTTTTTGGCTGTATGCCCCTCTTGCAGCTTTGGTGGATGTACTCCACGATGTCCTCAGACTTCAATGCTGAACACCGTATCCTGATCTTCTGCACCAAACCAATGCTTTTGGTTGGGAAAGACACAAATAGTAAGACTTAGATTCAACGTAACTACAAATGAACTCAGTGTACTCACGGACGTTCCTGTCAGCTGCCTCCAGCCAACCATGCAGGTCTACAAGCACACTGCCCTTCCACATCTTAACAATCATACAGAGACTGGGTTGGCTCTCAGCCTCGGGATGTAAGTGGGCTGTAACAGGATTGACGACAGTGGTACATATTCTCATGTCCACTGATCACATCGTGTAATTCACTGAGAGCGTTTTCCTCATTGACGCCAGGCGGCATATACACAACACTCAAAATGATGCTCTGCAGCCTCCCCGGCAGATACAATGGCCGACACCTCAGTGTAATATATTCCACATCCTCGGAGCAGGACTGGGCTGTTACCTCTGTGTCAATGCACCAGGACTGTTTGACGAAGATTGCGGTGCTGCGGGTTTTGCCGCAGTCCGCGGCTTTGCGGTCGGCTCTGAAGGCTTCGTAGCCCCTCGGTGTTATGGCCTCGCCGGGCGTCGTCTCGTTGAGGTACTTGAACTGTTTGACGGCACTGCTTATAAAAAGCTTCTTGATTTTGGTGTGTGGTCCTCCAGCTGTATCAATGTAGAAGACAGAATATTTGTCTCTGGAAATGGGCGTCCTGATGGAAAAACATATTGTTTTAATATTTTCTTAATATCACCAGAAACGACTCAAAGCATCTCCTGACACAGCGGGGAGTTTGTTTTTGTAAATATTTAATAAATACAAAGTTAACATCAGCAGCAGTCTTGATAACAAAAGGCCATGTTGGATTTGGCAAAAAGAACTTCCTTCCTGTCGCGACATAAGAACGTTCTTCTGGAGACATATACATATCAATATATATATATATATATATATCAATATATATATATATATATATATATATATATATATACATACATACATACATACATACATACATACATACATACATATATATATATACACACACATATATATATATAAGTTTGAGTCTCGTTAAAACCTCATGGTGACATTCTGACTACGATGATCGAGCGTTTGGCTACAACGTTAGCTTCAACGTTAGCTCGAAAACAGAAACAGATCCAAAAGAATGAATAAAAGTTTCATAAAACGTAAACGTGACAGTTTGGCCAGAAAGAGTCCTTCCTGTCAGGGAGTCCTTTCAAAAGAAGAGTCAGCAGAACCAGCAGCGGGGTTGTTTTTAAAAAAAAGGCATTTTCGGAGGGAAACCGGGTTCTGCACTTTCCTTCAGAATACTGGATCTGTGCTTCCACAGCTGTGTTCAAGTTGGCAGGTTTTTTGTTTATTTAATTTTGGCATCACGGACGCAACAGGTTCTCCAGACCCCCGATGGAGGGGGGGTTCCTCAGGGCTCTACTCGAGGCCCAGGGTGAAGTTGATCGCGTGGACGATGCCGATGATGACGGGCTGCCAGGCCACCAGGTACCGGAGCCAGTCTAGCAGCTGCCCGTACAGGACGTGGGTCTTCTCCCAGCTGGGGGAGGAGGTAAGGAGAGGGAACGAGAGGCTAACGAGGAGATGAGAGAGGAAGCTAACAAGGAGACTAGATGAGAGAGAAGGCTAACAAGGAGATGAAAGAGGAGGCTAATGAGGAGACGAGAGACAAGGCTAACGAGGAGACGAGAGACGAGGCTAACGAGGAGACGAGAGAGGAGGCTAAAAAGGAGATGAGAGAGGAGGCTAAAAAGGAGATGAGAGAGGAGGCTGTATTTTGACGCTGATGTGCTGGCAACACCGCGGGAGGAGATACTTGCAAAAGTTTTGTGGGACTATGAATAAGCCACAACGAACAACAACATGGTCCCTGCAGGTTAAGACCTCGAGCTTGAGGAACAGGACAGAGAAAGGATACGGGTTGTTCATCATACTCTTCAGGTCCACCTTCTCGTTGCAGTACGGACACGTCTGCTTCTTACCCACAATGCACCAGCCGCGGATGCAGAACTCGTGGAAGCTGAAAGAGGGCGGAGCCTGTTAAGGAGGAACGTCGACACACAACATCCAACAGAGAGAGGAGGCTAACAAGGAGAGTAGAGAGGAGACTAACAAGGAGATAAGCAAACTGAACGTATGACGTGTAAAACAACAACAACAACAACAACAGGATACATGTGTCCACAGGACAGCTGGTAGGTGTCCTCGATAAGCCCCTCCTCCTCCACCTCCACCAGGATCCTCTGGCCGCACACGGCACAGATGTCGTCGGTCAGACTCCGGCTCGGCATGCCGTCCTTGTTGTAGTACTGGAACACACACAGGAAGCATTGGGCGGGCCTTACACGCCGAACCAATCACAGCACGCCGAGGCGCACAAGGTGTTCTGGAGCAGCAAGTGACAGGTTTCACAACTTCTTGTGATCCTGGAGGTCTGGAGGACTTCATTGCTGCACCGTTATAGATATGAAGACATAATCTACAGCGTCCGCACCCCGATGGTGGAGGCCATGTAGTCGGAGCAGATCTCAGCGAAGTCTCGGCCCATCACGCCGTAGTAGAGGCCGTAGAACAGCATGACCACGCCCACGTCCATGGAGTCCTCCGCCTTGATCCTGCAGAGGGTAGGAGTTACATAGGGGGTGGAGTTGTATAGGGGAGGGGTTACAGAGGGGGAGGAGTTACAGAGAACAGGTAGCAGCTGACCTGAAGAACACGTTGAAGCCGAACATGGTGAACATGATGGCCAGGTAGCCCAGCACGCCCACAGCGTAGCTCAGCTTGTAGATCAGCAGGAACCACTTGTAGACCATCCTGGAACCCAGAGGGGACTTTAAGGAACACAGAACATAGAACACAGAACATAGAACACAGTAACGTTCTCCTCTCACCGGGGCGTCCGGACGCACAGCGGCCTGCGGGTGGCCCTGAAGATGACGTAGCTGGTGATGACGGAGAACATCCCCCACATGGACAGGAACCTCCACCAGTACAGCTTGATGGTGAAGTACAGCGGCACCGCCCACATCTGCACCAGCGTCACCATCTGGGGAGGAGACACCTGTTACACGCAATGCTCCGCCTCCTCTCCCCCCTCCTC
>NW_027176254.1:57500-72064 GCF_023055335.1 Clinocottus analis | reverse complement strand
TTTACTGGCTCTGTGAGTTTCTTTTAAATGAAAAGTGCGTTACAAATATAATACTTCATGCTCTTTAAAAAACAACAACTTTTGCACAAGTTAGTGTGTTTTTAAGAGTCAAGAGGAAACTAAACTAAAACAATAAAGAATCAAATAAACAATGCTCTTCATTCAGACACTAACTCTTCACGGCTGAGTGGGAACGAGCAGCAGCGTGAATGATGAGACGTTAGAGGAGACAAACACGTTGAAGGCAGAACGGGTCAAAGAAACATGTTTGTGTTGTTTATCTCAACAACATTGTGCTGAATCAAAAGCATCAAACACTTCAGCGTGTGTCTTCTTTCAGAGAGGAAGCAGGAACGCTGCTTACTCAGCACTTCACACACGTCCAGTGTGTGTGTGTGTGTGTGTGTGTGTGTGTGTGTGTGTGTGTGTGTGTGTGTGTCTGCCTCGGCTCTTTGGAGACTAGAAAGAAGGAAAGAAGTGTGTGTCTTTGTTCTGGAAGATCTGTGTGCAGCACAACTGAAAGCTTTTGTGTTGATTTTTAACTGCTGTCCAGTTTCTGTAACGCTCTGATCCCTCCAGCAGGACGGCCTCTGAAGCACACACACACACACACACACACACACACACACACACACACACACACACACACACACACACACACACACACACACACACACACATGCTACACAATAGTTGTGTGTAATCTTAATTGACATAATGCATTTAACCTTCAGCTCAGGTTATCTGTTATTTGTTTGTTGTTACGTTATGTATCTGTTATTATATATTTATTATTTATTTCTTATCATAATTTATATTTTTTGTTTATTTTTTGTCTTGATTTTTTATTATAATTTTTTTTTTTTTTTTCTAAAATATTTTTATTAATTTTTTTAACTTGAATATTTTACTTCATTTATTTTTATGCTTATTGTTCAGCATCTTTAAACGAGTCAAATTCCTTGTATGTGCGTCGTAATTCTGATTCTGATAAACCCCGATTATGATCATAAACCATAAAAACTAAATCCTAAAACCCTCAAACATCTTATTTAAAGAAGCCAACGCCAACAATCTCACACCTCAAAGGTTAAAAGAACAAAGAACATCCACACAAACAACAACTAACATTGTAAAACTGGATAGAAATGTCTCGACTCAGCAAACGATGCTAACGTGAACGATAACAAACATTAAAACACGTTTCATTTGTCTGAAACGATGAAAGATCATAAAAGTAAACTTTCCACGGACTTCATCCCAGAAACTTCTCTCTCACACACACACACACACACACACACACACACACACCGACACACAAAGTGGGCAGTGGTCTATAAAAACGATGCTAACTACCCAGATCCTCTTAATGATGCTAATGTCATTATTTCTATGGCTGATTAATGGGAGCTATTTATAGCTCATTAATACCATATTGAGTAGGACTGCAGATTAATTCCTTAATCACGCATCAAATACAACCGCTGCCCCCGGCCGCTGACTAAAGCCTTATCCCTCTGGGTGTGTGTGTGTGTGTGTGTGTGTGTGTGTGTGTGTGTGTGTGTGTGTGTGTGTGTGTGTGTGAGAGAGAGAGAGAGCAGATATCTCGGCCTCAGGCTCTTGCTCTCCGTCTCACTTTAGTTTTTTTTCTTCAACGGTTCAACCGTCTCATCTCGGCCTGACCGAGCGTCTCCCTCGTCCGATGAGCCTTCGGCCCCGGACCCCAGGGGGCCCTCGGGGTCTCTCGGGGGCCCCGGACCCTCGGGGTCTCTCGGGGGCCCCGGACCCTCGCGGGCCCCTCGGGGGCCCCTCGGCCTCTTGTTGTTTATACATTACGTCACAGAAAAGATCGACTATGACAAGATGAGTGCGGTGCAGCCGCATCCCCTCCAGACGTTTCCTCTACTTTTAGATCATATCTGTGCCAAAAAAAAAGCGAGGACAATATTTAGCTCGAGTCACACGACTGTAGAAACTCATTGTGAGTTTTTTGTCTTCTAAAAATGAACAATATCGTGAAGAATTCATCCATTTTAGAGACGATCAGCATCGTTTTTTTGGTCAAAAATTGGAACAAAAAGTGTCGGTGCTGATTATAAAAACTAACTTTTGTAATGTTCCTTTCACGTGAGGTGAAAACTGAGAGTTGGTATTTGCACAACATCTTTTTTCTGCTTTTGTTAACGTGTTTTTCGTGCAAATACTAAAAATGATCCTCAAAAACGTATTTTTTCAACACACTCAAGTCAGCCTCTGGTGTGTTCAGGTACTTCTAATCTGCAGAACAAAGTGTCTTTTGACCCAAAATGCATCAAATAAAAAACACTTTTACTTTGCAGATTTGCTCAATCGTACTCTTTGCATGTGGTGCACATTGTGGGCTCAGACAAAAAACATAAATAAAAGCTGGACTTAAAATCTCTCCACTCTGGGATAGTTTGAAGAATCCTTTTGTCCGGAGATGACAGAAGGAGCGCAGGTCTTACAGCACTTTGTTTTAATCCCGTTGCTCTGGACGGAGAGTGGACGTTAGCGCTGGCTAAACCCTATCACAATCAATTTTCTGTTGCTTTCTGGGAAGCGCTGCTTATAGTCGGAGGGGTGGAGGACGATAGATTGGGAGAAAGAAGGAGGGGGGGGGGGGGCAAATCCACAGAGACATGGAGAGGCCGACACAGAGACAGAGAGGGATTTCAAGTCCCTCTCCAGAGAAATGGGACTGGTGTTCCTAATAACAAGCTTACCCCCTCCTCCAATATGAGGGCAGATCATCCCACTCCGCTTTAAACACACACTCTGCTCAGATTAACACACACAAACACGCACACTCCAGATGCTGTTGTCGCCTCGGGTAAAGCCAACGCCCCCCCCCCCTCTCTCTCTTTGTTTGTGACTGGACGTCATCGTCTTTCCACCTGCAGGCCTCCTCCGACCTTTTCATGGTGACACTCTCCGCTAAATAAATGCAGAGACGTGGAGGACAACAACACATGGAGGACAACAACACAAGGCCGAGTGCACTTTGTTTTGTTTTTTTTTTGGGGGGGGGGGGGGCTTTAGGAAATGCATGAAGTCACCCGGAGGGCCAGAAAAGAACGAAACGTGAACGCAGGAAACAGAATAAAGGTCAAAAAGGTCGCCGCGCTGGTCCGTACTGTGACGCTTTTGGGCTACATGCTAAACGTCTGCATGCTAACATGGATGGATGATGGATGGATGGATGGATGGATGGATGGATGGATGGATGGATGGATGGATGGATGGATGGATGGATGGATGGATGGATAGATCTATAGATCTATAGATAGATAGATAGATAGATAGATAGATAGATAGATAGATAGATAGATAGATAGATAATTACTTTATTGGTCCCCAAAGGGAACTTCAGGGTCCAAGTAGCTCAACACATCACACAACATAATATATACATACACACACTATTAAAAAAGATTGTCCAAAGAAAAATTAAAAAACAAAAAATATTTTAAAAAAAAAATAAAAATTATAAAACTAATAATAATAATTAATAAAAATTAAACAAATTTTAAAAAATAAAAATAAAAAACTTTAAAAAAATAAATAATTAAAAACATGTAGCATTATCAGCATTTAGCATGTTAGCACTCATTTAACATGATTAAATAAAGAATGGCATAAAAGAAGAACATGTTATTTATGTTTCTGTTATGTATTTTATATTTTGTGCCTTATTTTTTATTTTTAAAGTTTATTGTAATTCTGTGAGCAAAATAAGCTTTTCATTATATAGAATAACTGTCTGGTATCTGAGCGTATGACAGTAGAAACATCTCGTGCTTCCGCCAGAACTGGCCCGAAATTCAGACGCTTATGGAAGGTCTGGACAGTGTTTGACCATTTACTGAACTATGAGTGAATAAACTATTAAAAGTGTGTTTGATAAACAAACAGTCGAGGGCAGCTTCGGTCTTTGAAGGTTTTCCCGTGAACGACATGCCAGACCCTGAACCCAGACGCGATGAATAAAAACACAACACACAGTGAAACCTTTCGGAGGTGACTCAGTGCGGCCTCGTGAAACCCGAGTGTGTGTGTGTGTGTGTGTGTGTGTGTGTGTGTGGGGCGGGAGGTTCAGAGGTGACCCCTGACCTGTGCCAATCACTCGCTAAATGCCCTGCGGGACTCCGCTAAGCACCCACACGTCAAAACCAGACCAAAGAAAATAGAAAAGAGAAAATATTGCGACTGAGAATATTTCTCTTGCCTGCAGTCATTTAGCCCTAAATTCAACATATGCATAGAAAATGCATCCAATACGTTAAAGTTGAGCCTGTTGTACATCTTTCTCCACGTTTCTGCTTCTGGAAACCAGCGAGCCACAACGAGCACAACACAACACAACACAACACGACACGACACGACACGACCTTCCACCCGCACACGTCCATCTGGCCGCCGCCTTCGGACACAAATTAAATCGCGCCTTCTCACAACAGACCTCTGCTGTCGGTGACGGGACTTTGTGTTTGGTTTTTTTTCACACACACAGATGTGAGGAGGAGGAGGAGGAGGAAGGGTTGCTTCATTTGAACTGCGTACAACTGGGGGAACTTCACAAGTTCATCTCCAGAAAGCGGAGCTCCCTGTTCTGCAGCAGATGATCATGTGACTTTATGACACTGTACAAGACTCTGAGGACTTCCCACTCTGTTGTTTTGGTGAGCATCACTTCAGATTACGTCTGGACACTGAGAGCACATGAAAGCAAACTCTCACCAAAGCTGCACCTCTTGACTTGCTTTAGTACTTCCACTTCTGCAGCTGGTTTGTTCGATATTCACTGCGCTTTTTTTTTTTTTTTGTCTGACCAAAAAAAAAACAACCTCCCCAATGGATTGTTCAGATAGCGTGGACGTAAAGCCTCTCCAAAGTAACAAGTATTAAGTGAAGGGGAGGGAGATAGAGGTGAGGATTTGTGTAAATGGGGGTTGGGTTGGGTGGAGAAAGAGGATTTGTGTAGCGTGTAAAAGTTCGGCTTGAAAGCTTGAAACCATCTCCTCCTCTCGGAGGAATCTGGTTTTTTTTTGGGACCGAAATTCCACGTAATGGAGTCTGAACGCTGGATATCAGGAGAGGAAAGAGAGCAGAGGAGTCTTACAAACACACCCGGAGTGTGTGTGTTCGTGTGTGTGTGTGTATGTGTGTGTGTGTGTGTGTGTGTGTGTGTGTGGGCTGTGTCCACCATTTAATGTTCCCCTGATTCATTGAGCCGAGCTGAACAAATACAGGACGGTAATGTGTCAGTGATGTGAGGTAAAAAAAAAAAGCAAAATGCTAAATATAAGAAGTGAATCATCTCTTCTCTGGAGGAACCGGCGGTATCAGAAAGTCAAGAAGCGTTGCGTCTCGACTCGGCAGAGCGGGGAAAAAATATGGATCACATGCGAGATGATAAAGATGGGATCGGGAGAGGAATGTGCATCCGACTTCAGACGGACCAGAAGTGTGTTTTAACCTTTTAAACCCGACGCTCCTTCTTTCCTGTCTCACAAAAATGAAAATAGTTTGTTTTTTCAAAAACTAAAATTGTGCTAACTCCTCATTGAAAATTCCGATTTAATTAATTTAAATTGCTAAAGTACCGTAACTCTTTCTCTAAAACATTCGTAAGTCTGTAGCCCTGTAGCCGTACGAGACTGTGGGAGTCTAATAAAGCAATCGAGATCATTTTCTGACCAGTATAAGTGTCTCAAAATGGCGACGAAAAAAGTTTTTTGTGGGTTTTTTTGTGCGGCATTCGGAGATCCTGCGATCTCGTTGGTTCTCAGACTCTTCTGAAAGCGCGTCAGACGGTGTTAGCTCCATCAGCACATCTTAGACGACCCGTTTAGGACACGTCGCCCAACGCAGATCCTGGTTCTAGTCTGGATTTGCTAGCTAAGTACTTCCTAAGAAGTATATTTAGACACTACACAGTACTTGAGCCTACTGGTCTCGGTTAGCATTAGCGTGCTAGTCGAGGCAAGTACCCGGAGTTCTGCTAACGTGTCACGACGAGCGAACTCTTACGCTACGTGGTTAGCGCGCTAAACCCCCTTTTATTCGAGCAATTTACCGCCAGGCTACTGCTAAGTGCAGCTAATTGTTCATATTTTTTTACGTCGGACGCGTCAAACAAGGTATGGAAATGACCCGTTTAGGACACGACGCAGAACGCAGGTCGCCGAACGTAGTTACTGGTTCTAGTCGGGATTTGCTAGCTAAGTACTTCATAAGAAGTATATTTAGACACTACACAGTACTTGAGCAGTATCCGCGTCAAGGCGAGCTGTTCTCCCGACTACCCGACATTTGGTTACCGGTGTCGTCGGTGACTGTGTAACTTTATCATCTTTGGCTAACGCGTTATGGCGAGCCTACCGGTAGATAGACAGATAGATGTAGAGATAGATAGATATGTACTTTATTGATCCCCAAGGAGAAATTTGTCTCGGTTAGCATTAGCGTGCTAGTCGAGGCAAGTACTCGGAGTTCTGCTAACGTGTCATGATGAGGGAACTCTTACGCTACGTGGTTAGCGAGCTAAACCCTCGTTTACTAGAGCAATTTACGCTAATAGCTAAACGTTAGTGCGGCTAATTGTTCATATCTTTTTACGTCCCGGGGTATGTAGATGTCATGTTCAGACCCCGTTTGTCACGGTATGAGCAAGGAAAAGCTAAAAGTAGGTAGCTTTATAGGGTAGTACTGGTTTTTTAAGAGATTCTCTTGTCATCTTGCTGGTCCACCTGTCCGTCATGTGCGGCGCTGCATCAGGACAACCTGGACACGGAAAGATACTTAAAAAAATTAATTAAAAAAACCCTGACATCCACTTAAGGGATTTTGGGGTTTTATCCATTGAAAGTCGACGTTGTGTTCGGTTTTATTCAATTCTATTTTATTCCGTTTCTATCGGGCGATGCGATGTGATGGGGAGCGTGGGAACACGGAGGACTGAGAGGGAAAAGTCAGCGTTTCCGTTTTGCATTCGTCAAGTTCACTGAACAAAGAAGAGGAACTGCGAGCGATGGGAAAGAGAGAGAGAGAGAGAGAGAGAGAGAGAGAGAGAGAGAGAGAGAGAGAGAGAGAGAGGGTAATGCGTGTCACAAGGGCACTGAAGGACAAGGGAGAGACAGATAGAAAGAAAAGTGAGATAAGAAAATTAGTTTTTCATTCCGACAGCAATTATTTTTTTTCTCTCCCCGACGCCCAATTTGTGTTTTAGGGGCATTTTCTTTCCTTTTATCACTTTCACGGCCATTTTATTTAATCGTCACGTAATTATTATTCCTCCGGATCACATCTCGGTAATTCAATTCTAAATTTATCCTAATAACACTTACTTAGAATAAAAATAAATGATAATATGCACATTCCAGTCTTCTTTGAGGCTGATGCAGGCTGGCAGCGGCGCCCGAGGAGCGATCGCTAAAGTGACCCCAAAAGTTCAATCCACGAGCAAAGAGCAGCTCGCTTTGATTAAACGAAGGTAATGAACCACAGAGTGAATACAAGACTTCTATACAGCCAGAGGAGTCGCCCCCTGGTGGTCATTAGAGAGAATGCAGCTTTAACACATGAAGCATAGACTTCTATACAACCAGAGGAGTCGCCCCCTGGTGGTCAGGAGAGAGAATGCAGCTTTAACACATGAAGCATAGACTTCTATACAACCAGAGGAGTCGCCCCCTGGTGGTCAGGAGAGAGAATGCTTTTTTTTTTTGCAGTGTTTTTTTTTAGAGCAAATTTTAGTTCTGAGAGTTTGTTTTTTTTTAGGAATTTTTTTGGAGATTTTTTTTTATTTTATTTTTTTTAGAAAAACAAATTTTTGAGATTTTTTTTATTTAGAGCACATTTTAGTTCTGAGAGTTGTTTTTTTTTGGAAGAATTTTTTTGGAGAAAAAAAAAAATTGTAACGTTTTTTTTGGAGCAATCTTTTTTTTTGAGAGCGTTTTTTATTTTTCAGCAATTTTTTGAATTGAGAGCAAATATTTGGACATAATTTACGTAAAAAACAAGAAATTTGCTCGCCAGAAAAAAAACACAAATCTACCTTCATACGTCTTTGCCTTTCACAATAAAAGCCCTCCAGACGTATAATAATCACAGGCCAGTATTTTGCTCAAAGGCCACCAGGGCAGTGAATGTGAGTAAATGTCAACAAAGTGACGCAAGCAGGGATTTATTTTTTCTGTCTTCGCAGCTGTGGACCGAGGAATTCTTCTGGTGTGCAGGGTCACACACCGACTTCCTCCTATTGAAACAGTAGCGGCGTGTACCACAGACACACACACACACACACACACACACACACACACACACACACACAGAGCCCCGTGACACCGGCTGACCTCGGCCTTCCTGTAAAGCCGATGGAAACTTGCGACCGGTCCACAGCTGGACAACAACCATTAAAAACTCTACAACGCTGCAACCAGCTCTCTGACTGTGACGTTCAACTCTACTGAAGTTATGAAGTTTAGACTTATGACATTTAACCGTCACAAAAATCAGATGCAGATATTTGCTATTCACAGAAAATTAGCATAATCTAAAAAAAAAGAAGCCAAAAAAAACAATTAAACAGGAAGAAAATCTGACACAATCTGAATGAAAGTGTCCTTTAACTCACAAAGCCAACAGTAAACACTGAGAGAGAGAGACAAACACACAAATGTCAACAAACATACAAATACACACATACACACACACACACACACACACACACACACACGGCCAGATTAGGGTGGACACTCTGAGGAATTACAGGGTTGTTGCTAAGGAAACCAGGGGAAGGACTGGAGAGCCCTGATTAAGGATTGGCTCGATGAGATTAAGTGTCTTCCTACACACACACACACACACACACACACACACACACACACACACACACACACACACACACACACACACACACACACACACTCTACTCTATCGTAGTGGTCTTTCACACGTGAGCAGAGGAGGAAATCCTTTTATGGACGTGACGTTTGATGTCGCCCTCGGTTCCCTTTTTGGACTCGTTGCGTGTTCCAGATGTGTGTCACCGGTGTGTGTGTGTGCGACCGTAAATGCCGCACAACAACAATGGAGTGTGTGTGTGGACAGTGTGTGTGTGGGTCTGTGACCGATTTCCTCGTTGCACACGGGGCAGCAACGCAACAATGCAGTGACCTCATCATCAAAGGAGCGATTTGAAGGAACAAAGTTTGTCGAGCGTCTGCCTCGAGGACTCACACTCGACACGCTCATGGTTCCCAGAAGCTTCCCGGCGTGTTAGAGATCACATCCCGCTCCTCAAACTGCTCGTCTTCGTCCACGACGATGTCTGAAGGCGACGGGCAGATTGCTGAGTGTCAAGAGGTCGAAGTCTCTCCGTCTTTTGACGCCAAGAGGTTCATATTCAAACCCTCTGGTTTCCTCTTGGGGATCCTTCAATGCTGAACGTCTCCAAATAAATGATTGACAGCATCGTTTTTGCTTCATATTTCATGACTTTTCCTAATTTCATGGGGTCAACTCGGTGAATATATCATTAACATAAAGATATGTTTTCAGTGTCGGCGTTCTTCAGGGTCAATGTGTTTTTTTCACCGTCTAAAACAAATAAGAAATATCATTTTACACACGTTGGTTTTGGTGGTTTTGGATGGCAGAAATATATGAAGTGTAATTTGTAGATATCCCACAAAGATCTATTTGTATGTGATCCACGCTGTGGGGAAACAGGAAGTGTGGATTCCTTAAAAAACCACACACAGGAAGTGGAGTGTATAGAAAAAAAATGGTTTCTCAAGTACTTTGATTAAATTGTCGTCATATTGTACGTAAGTTTCGACACTCAAACCCACGATCTCTTCCTGAACTCAGGAAACAGAAACAAGGAGAAACTTTTCTCCGTTTTTGATGCGTCAAACCCACGCAGGAGGTTTCTCATTGTCGCCATTAACCAGATCACCTGCTGCACCTGCTGCACCCGCTGCACCCGCTGCACCTGCTGCACCTGCTCAGGTGCATCAGAACGGATGAACCTCGTGCGCCTGAACGTCCGTTTGCTGGATGGCGTTCACGCGTCGTGTGAGAAGCGTCGCGTTGCCGCCGGAGGGAGAAGAAGAAGAAGAAGCGCTGAGCTGGAAACGCGTCGCTGCCGATTTGCATGTTGTGTTCCAGTCCCTCTCATCTCCCGCCTCGGCGCCGCACGCCGCCTCTTTGTTGATTCGCGCGCTCAGACGCTTCAACAAATATTTCTCCGCTCTTTGCAAACAAGGAACTTCCAATTTTACTTTCTGTTGTTGTTCTTTTTCTCTCCAGTTTTCTGACACATTTGTTGATCGCGCCGCTGAATAATAAACTGGTGACACGTTAGCATGAGCTTGCACGCGTGTGTGTGTGTGCGTATATGTGTGTGTGTGTGTGTGCTGTAGCGTATATCTTTTGTGTGTTTGGCAGGAGGCAACAAGGGCAGTAGGAGCAGAGCGGGGTTTTATGATGAAATTCAGTGGCAATTTGAAGTCTCCAATCATTGAAGCAGAAAGTGAGAAAAATAGGGGAAAAGGGTGGAGGGGGGAGGGGTGGAGGTGGAAAGAGGGGCGTAGGTGGGAGGAGAGAGACGGGTAAGAGCAAACAAGAGATTGCGCAATAAAAAAAGAGGTGTAAAGTAAAGAGAGAGAAAGGTAGAGAGAATTAACGGCTTCATCGTACAGTAAACTAGGAGACAACATGAAAGCATCGCCTCAGCCTGTTTATCATTAAAGACCCACAGAGTGTGTGTGTGTGTGTGTGTGTGTGTGTGTGGTTGCACTAGTGCGCGCTCTTTGTGTGTGTTTGTGTCTGTCAGTCTGTGTAATGACTCTCATTCCTCTCCACACAACAGCGATAGCTGCAGGTTTTGTTTTTTTTTTCCCGCCGAGTTGACATTCAAAGCGCCGGCGATAAACAACTCAGTCGGATTTGTTTGGCCCCGGCTCGGCGCTCCAGCGGCGCTTCCAGGGAGGGCATTTTCCAAATGCATGCTGGGAGTAGAAGAAGAAGAAGAAGAAAAAACACCAATAAAGAAGAAGAAAAAAAGGGTCCTAGAGCCTGGGCAGTTAGCAGCGTTTGGCAAGGAGTGAGGAGAGGTTGCGTCATCAGAGAGACGGGCAGAGATCACCTCCCGAACGCTTCACAAGCGTTTAACCTTGACGCGCCGCGTTATCGCCGCTCGCACGACCGCAGCGTCAAAGGGAATCTCGCCGAGCGCTGACCTTGAAACCGGAGTCATTTAAATATTTTTTTTACGTTGAACACTTCTTTTTTTTTCTCAAGAAGCCCCCCTCCCCCTCTCCCTCCCCTCCTCCCTCTCGCCCCCCCTGCAGGCGATGCCCTGCAAGCGCAGTCGGCTTCCTCGATAGCCGGGAACACAACGCGCCTGTACACAAATGATTAAAAAAAAAAGAGGATGAATAAATCAGAAGTTAAATAGCAATGGGTGGAAGGGAACACACACACACACACACACACACACACACACACACACACACACACACACACACACACACACACACACGAGGCATCTGTTGAATATTAAATAGCGCGACGCAATAATAGCGGATGATAAATAATGAAATACGTGTTTCATTGTGTTGTTTTTTTTTCTCTATGAATCTGAAATGTCGCACAAACGCAGCGTTCCTCTAAAGACGCTCCATTTTCCAACCAAAAGAGAGAGGCAGGAATAACAAAAGGAAGCGTGCTGAGCATGTTTATTTCTCTCTTTCCCGCCTCGGGCCGTTTAGACAGAACACTTTTTTTTTTTTTGTTGTTGCACTGCGAGTTCATTTGAATTCAGTCATTTGAAGAAAAAAAAAGAAGAGATAAAGTATTTCTGTGTCACCTTTTTCTTTATTTTTATTTTACCTTGATTCAAAATCCGGCGCTCGCTCTTTTTTTCAAAACGGCGGGAAATAAAAGCGCACGCCAGTTTCACGGGTTCTTGCATCGCCGCGGCGCCGGTTGGTTTCCTGTCGCCTCACTTCAGAGGGCGAGCCTGTCAACAAAGCGCCCGCGTTTGCTCAAGTGCCATGGAAAGAATCTCTAAATATGTTTTTGGAACGCTTCGGATTTCAGGAAAAAACGTTAGCCGGTGGAAGTGTGTTTCTGGTGGATGGTGGATGATTGGCGCTTCAGCGATTACAAAATGTGTGTCCACATTTCCCATAAAGATGGAAGGAAAGCAGATGTTTTCATGGTGTTAAAAAACACTATTTACGGGAACTGATACTGGAATCCCACAAGACGATCATTAATGACTCACAGAGCAAAGAATATGTGCCAAAAAATATCACATTTCTCCTCCTGTTTTGCTTCGAAATTATGCGGCCAGTCGGACTTTTAGACCTCCTGACCACCAGGGGCGACTCCTCTGGTTGTATAGAAGTCTATGCTTCATGTGTTAAAGCTGCATTCTCTCTCCTGACCACCAGGGGGCGACTCCTCTGGTTGTATAGAAGTCTATGCTTCATGTGTTAAAGCTGCATTCTCTCTCCTGACCACCAGGGGCGACTCCTCTGGTTGTATAGAAGTCTATGCTTCATGTGTTAAAGCTGCATTCTCTCTCCTGACCACCAGGGGGCGACTCCTCTGGTTGTATAGAAGTCTACTCTTCATGTGTTAAAGCTGCATTCTCTCTCCTGACCACCAGGGTGGCGACTCTTCTGGTTGTATAGAAGTCTACTCTTCATGTGTTAAAGCTGCATTCTCTCTCCTGACCACCAGAGGGCGACTCCTCTGGTTGTATAGAAGTCTATATAAGTGACTACTTCTCTCTTGATGTATTCCCTCAGTAAACATTGTAAACATGAGTTTATGTCTCAATCTCTAGTTTCTAGTCTTCTTCTATACAGCATCATGTTCATTTAGTACATTATGGTCTGTTAGAGTCAATCAGACGTTTTAGGGGGCGGGGCTACGAGGTCGCTACCGCAGCGTTGTCTGGTCTGGTCTGGGAGTTGTCAGTTGTTTCGTCTCGCAACTTTTTTTGTCAATTGTCACATTTCGGTCGCCTGAAAATGTCTAACTCAGAACCGTCACAACAGAAACATCCAGAAAACATCAAGGAGACCTTTTGATGAGGCAGCACATGGAACACCAGAAGAAGAAAAGATCAAAAACCCCGTTCCTCTAATCCTCCTTCTCCTGCAGCTGTGTGTGTGTGTGTGTGTGTGTGTGTGTGTGTGTGTGTGTGTGTGTGTGTGTGTGTGTGTGTGTGTGTGTGTGTGTGGGGGGCTCCTACGTTATCATGCATCTGTCAGTTTCTATGTTGCCGTGAGTATCTTTGCGTGTCCGTGTCTCTCTGTGCGTGTGCACGAGTCTGTCAACGAGGCTCCGCCCCCGTCCATGTGTGTGTACGCCGCCGCGTTGTGCGAGGCCCTCCGATTCCTCCGCCATCTCCTTCCAAGTTTTGACGTGAATGAGGAGCGACTCCGTTAAAAGCATTAACATTTTCAAACCCCCGAATGACTAATGGGGATGTTGTCGGGGAGGAGAGAGCGCTGCATTATTTAGCATCCGCTAGTTAGCATCCTCAAAGAAAAAAAACGCACACGAGCACACGCACACTTATGAGTTATGTGTGTGTTTTTTTTCTCTCTCACACTTTTTTGATATATAAAAAAAAACACAGAGATGAGAGACAGGCAGACGTTAAAAACCACACAATCACCAAATGTCTCCGTAATGAGGCGGAAATATACACATGTGCGCCGATTTCGACTCACAATGTGAAAACACACGTTTGTTCTGGCTCAGACCTTCAGATCCACACACACACACACACACACACACACACACTTGGACGTCTCGTCATTGATTCAACCTCTGATAGGTTTCGGCCACAGAGCGGAGGGGGAGTGATGAAAGACAGGCGCAATAAGAGACAGACAGGTGGGAGACGCATGGAGGGATGGGGGAGTGAAACAAGAGGAGGCATCAGGGAGGGGAGTCGGTTTGGGAGGAATTTGTTCGTCCTTATCTCTGGATTTTAATGGGAATGTTGCGTATGAATTGTGTGCGTGCCTGAGACTCACTATCCTCATCCCCTCCTCCTCCTCCTCCGTCCTTCACCTCCCTCCATATTTCTCTCAAACGTTCAACACCTCCTCAACTCCTTTCTAATAAAATCGTAAAACTGCCTCTCGACCGTATTTATCTTTCCAAGTGGAAAACAACCAGGTTTTCTGCCGCGTCAGCAACTCTCGGTCTGTCACTCAAACATCTTTTAATGAATCGTGCGCTTTCATTCGCGGCCTCCAGAGGATGAAGCGTGCCGACTTTAAAGACCTTGATTTTCCTCGAGCAACACCGGGAGGTTGCTATTTGTTTGGGGGTTTTTTTGTGTGTGTGACGGCCATTAAACAAACTTCCATGAATTTTCTAACACATTCATTTTCCGCTCAAGCCCTTTGAATTATTTATATATATTAAAAAACACAAAACCATAGCTTGTTAGCTTGTCATAACGTAAAGTACATGTGTAATTTAATTTTGCATACATAATACCAGAG
>NW_027176254.1:0-52500 GCF_023055335.1 Clinocottus analis | reverse complement strand
TCGTAGCTAAATGTTTGGGTGTCGATGTCGTCTTTGATTAGTGTAGAAAATTGAGTGAAGTACCGTAAAACTGTGACCTGAACGTCTGAGTTTCTTTAGAGCTCCATGTGAGGATTAGTTATCATAACTCTATAATATATAGTAGCTATGTGGCAAAAGCCTTTTTAAACAAACTATTATGTACGGTAACTGCTTCTTTGGCTTTAACTTTATATTTTATATGTGTGTGAAAGTCTCAAACTTCCTGTTGACAGTCCATAAAACAAACAAAAATAGATCAACACTTTTTAATATATGTAATTTCAATTATTTTAATAATACGTATGTCTTTACAATTTACATGGCATGTCTGTATTTTGAACAATTTAAGCTAAATACTTTGTCACATTTGCAATAAATAGCTAATATTTTATAGTATGAAATCATTGATTATAAATAAGGCCGGTTATTTTTAAAACAACTGATGATTGAAAACATATTTTATAATTTATTTATTTTTTTAAAGTTCAGTATTAAGACTGTGGAGTATCCTGAGTAACTCCTCACCTAAAAAAGACCCATAACACTTAAATAACACAAACATTTTACCATTTTCATTATGTCTTATATTGAACTGTACTCGATACAGTACTGTATCTACAATAATGTACAGTTCAAGGGTTTGCCTAACAACACCCTTAATATATATATATATATATATATATATATATATATATATATATTTATATATATGTATATATATATATTTATATATATATATGTATATATATATGCATATATATATATATATGTATATATTTATATGCATATATATATATATATGTATATATTTATATATATGTATATATATATGTGTGTCACGCACCACTAACCAAGCCAATGCCCTTGTGTGTGTGTGTGTGTGTGTGTGTGTGTGTGTGTGTGTGTGTGTGTGTGTGTGTGTGAATACGTGACCATAAACCATTAAGATTATAAATAAACACACATTGGTTTGTTGTTATTTGGGTGAACTGGCCCTTTAAGGATCAGAAGCATTACTGGATGCATGGGGAAGAAAAAAAAAGTGACTTTCATCATTAGCTTTTAAATATTGCTCTGTCAATCAAACACGTTTGATACGCCCCCCTTGGCAGCGGTGTTTGCTGCACGCTTCTATAAATATATATAAAAGCATTGTAGGTGTTAATGATGAAAGCGGGGCCTCTTTATGCAGATGCAGCAACGTTAAAAAAGATCTGGCATGTTAGACATTTCTCTCTCTCTCTCACTCTCTCTCGCTCCGTCTGTCTGTCTCTCAGTCCTCCCATCCTTGATGTTCGACTCCCAGCGGTCTTCTTCCAGTCAAACCACCAGTGGGGGGATATCACCCGTTTCCTTACATGTCATGAGCGGAGCGAGGATGCAATTTTTAGTGCCAAAGAGTTTATTTTTTATATATATATATATAAAGAAAAAGTAGGCCAAGAGCATTTTTTTTTAAAGGCGGAATGACAGTGAGACTCAGAGGAAAAGACGAAGGAGAAAAAAAAGACGTGAAAACAAGTTTCCATCATTTTTGTGACGTTTTGGTTGTTTGTTTGTGGGACAACCGTCACTCTTGTTTCACGTGGAAAGAAAACAAACGGATGACACGAGGACAAACTCTTTCTCTTTGCTGCTTCCTCTCTTCTTCCTCTTCTCTACGTTCACGAGCGCTGCCTCTGGCCCAATTCAGTGTCATCACATTTAAAGGCAAACGATCAATACTCAAAGTTAGGTTGCATGTACAACGCATACAGATGGACATAACCAACTTATATTTAAGCAATAAGGGACGAGAGGCAGTACTGTATCGTCAATAATGTACTGTTCAAAGGTGTTGTTATGCCCGACGCGCAGCAGAGTGCCGGCAAACCCTTGAACTGTACTCCAGGCAGTACTGTATCTACAATAATGTACTGTTCAAGGGTTTGACGGCCAGGCGCACCCTTAAACAGTACATTATTGACTATACAGTATTGACTCTCGTCCCTTAATGCTTATATATAAGTGAGTTATGTCCATATGTATCTGTATTTGCCTAAAAACCCTTGAACTGTACTTGAGGCAGTACTGTATCTACAATAATGTACTGTTCAAGGGTTTGCCGGCCGGATGCACCCTTAAACAGTACATTATTGACGATACAGTACAGCCTCTCGTCCCTTATTGCTTAAATATAAGTGGATTTTGTCCATATGTATCTGTATTTGCCTAAAAACCCTTGAACTGTACTCAAGGCAGTACTGTAACTACAATAATGTACTGTTCAAGGGTTTGCCGGCCAGGCGCTCCCTTAAACAGTACATTATTGACAATACAGTACTGACTCTCGTCCCTTAATGCTTATATATATAAGTGAGTTATGTCCATATGTATCTGTATTTGCCTAAAAACCCTTGAACTGTACTCGAGGCAGTACTGTATCTACAATGATGTACAGTTCAAGGACACTTATATTTAAGCAAGAGGCAGTACTGTATTGTCAATAATGTACAGTTCAAGGGTTTGCCGGCCGGATGCACCCTTAAACAGTACATTATTGACGATACAGTACTGCCTCTCGTCACTTATTGCCTAATACAAGTGGGTTATGTCTATCTGTATCTGCCTCAAAGCCCTTGAAGTGTACTTGAGGCAGTACTGTATCTACAATAATGTACTGTTCAAGAACACTTATATTTAAGCAAGAGGCAGTACTGTATCGTCAATAATGTACTGTTCAAGGGTGTTGTTAGGCCCAACACGCAGCGCAGGGCCCTCAAACCCTTGAACTGTACTCGAGGCAGTGCTGTATCTACAATATTGTACAGTTCAAGGTTTTGCCTAACAACACCTTTAAACAGTACATTATTGACGATACAGCACTGCCTCTCGTCCCTTATTGCTTAAATAAACTACACCCCTAGACTCACTCTCAACCAATCAGAATGATTGATTTGATCCACTCGTATTATAATAATAAGTATGCTGTACTTAATTCATGAGAATAATGTTGGGTGTTAGATTATATATACAAAAAACATTTTCTGACACTTTCCTTCAGGCTTTTTATGTCTCTCTGGTGTGTAACTGCCATCAAAGTCAATACTCTGTCCCTTATCTGTCTAAAGTGACTCTCTCACACACACACACACACACACACACTTTCTGACAGAGTTTTTTTCCTGAAGTTAGATATTAGTTATCTGTCAAAAAGAAGAAGATGACACTTCGATAAAAAAAGTGTAGTTCACTGGGGAAGCAGAAACCCAAAATGGGGTCGCGATACAAAAAAAAAGTTGTTTAAATGCAAGCTAACTAGCTAAGCTAGCTGGATGGGTCCAACAAACACATCACATGTTTCAGACATTAGGCCACGCCTCCTTCACCGTGTGAAACGAGAAGTAAACTTTGATTTATTTCTGAGTATTCATCACTTCCCTGTTGCTGTTTGAACCCAAGTGACGATGTTTTCCTGAACTTAACTCGAGTTTCGTTGCATAAACGCCGCGAGTTGTTTCCTGTTAAGACAGAAGTTTGTTCTAAAAGACTTTTGTTTTGTTTGCGTGCAACCAGAGCGAATCAACCGTGTTGCTGGACCTCGGTTGGACAACTCATGAAAGCAATCAGGAGCAACTTCACAGTCAACCGCTGGGGGAGGATATGATGCAATACCAGTTGCAAAATGCACAAAACCAGCAAAATTGGAAGCAACTTTCAAAATGTTGCTCGACAACAGCAACAGTGGTGGAAGCTCCACAGGTTCCCGTTGATCAATAGTTTTATTGGCTTAAACTGTTCAGCCTCCAGTGAAAAGGGGACGAAAACAACCTTTTGTGTCCTTCAGTTTGTGGGAATCGTTGAGAGACTCACAGCTGCTGCAATAAAGGGGGAGGAGCCAAAGAAAATGTTGATTTGTGTCATGTTGACGATCTGCAACCAGAAATATTCTGATGGGAGTGAAACTGCAAAGAAGAGAGAGAGGGAGGGGGGGAGGGAAAGAGAGGGAGGGGGAGAGAGTAAGGAGGTGGGGAGGGGGAGAGAGAGAGAGAGAGAGAAGGAGGGAGGGAGGGAAGGACAGGAAGAGAGGGAGGGAGGGAGAGGAAGAGAGAGAGAGAGGGAGAGAAGGAAATGGAGGGAGGGAGAGGGATAGAAGGAGACGGAGAAAGGGAAGGAAGGACGGAAAGAGAGGGAGGGAGAGGGGGAGAGAAGGAGGGAGAACGAGAGATGGAGATAGAGGGGGAGAGATGGTGGGAGGGAGAAAGAGAGAAAGAGGTAGAGAGAGAGAAGAAAGAAAGAGGGAGGGAGGGAAAGAATAAGGGAAAGAAGGAGAGAGAGAGAGAGAGAGAGAGAGAGAGAGAGAGAGAGAGAGAGAGAGAGAGAGAGAGAGAGACAGGACTGTGGTGCAACAGGAGATGTTTCACGTTGGTTTTCTCGTCCAATTCACCCAAATTACCGACGACCGACTCCTGAAGCGAAGAGGAGGGTGAGATGGATGAAGTGTGTGTGTGTGTGTGTGTGTGTGTGTGTGTGTGTGTGTGTGTGTGTGTGTGTGTGTGTGTGCGCGTGTGTGCCGCGACAAGATCTGTCAGATACACTCTCACACACACACACACACACACACTCACACACACTCAGCCCTCTGAAATATTCACGAGCCTCATGTGGGGGAATCTCTAAGGATTATCCCCAATAACCTGTTTAACTTAATCCTTATCTCTCACACATGAATAATAAATCTCTCTCTCTCTCTCTCCCTCTCTCTCTTCGAAGGAGGACTGAGAAGTAACGCCTCTCTCACCTTCCTCTCCATCACCCTCCCTCCCTCCCTCCCTCCTCACACACTCACTCCATCTGCTTCATGAACACGAGCCGGCTGCTTCCTCTGCCTCTCCGAGCGTCTTTGAGCTGTTCTGACATATGCGCTCCCTCTCTTTCATTTTTTTACTCTTTTTTTTTACTCTCCCGTCTTCCCTATACCGATCCCCCACCTCTCTCTCTCTCTCTCTCTCTCTCTCTCTCTCTCTCTCTCTCTCTCTTCCCTCCTCCCTTGCAGGACAGGATAAGGAACGGTAGCAGGCTGCACCAGCGGAAACTGACCACAATGACGGGGAGAGGAAGTGGGCAGCGACCTGCATGAGAGAGGACAGCTTGTGGTCCAACACTGGACGAGGAAAAAAACTCACATCAGAGGCGACAGGACGAGGAGGGAAAAGAGCCAAAGAGACGCGCAAAAGAAAAACCCCTCAACAACCTGGAAGATAAAGACATTCCTCTGATAGAAAACTTTTTAAAAAGCCTGTTTGAGAGAAGAAAGAAGCAACAAGAAGAAGAGCAATTACCTCCGGAGTGAACTCTGCTGTGTCTGGGATTCACTCTCATTCAAGGGGAATCAAACCCTCATCAACACAGACGTGTGTGTGTGTGTGTGTGTGTGTGTGTGTTTGTGTGTGTGTGTGTTGTGGAGGATTTGTACAGTAAAAATCTGGTGGAAAAAGAACCAAGAGCAGAGGAATCCTGCGACACCTGCTGCTCTCTCTTCAACATCAGAAAATAAAAGAAGAGAGCGAGGAGGAGAAGACGTCGTGGTGCTTTTTCTTTTTTTTTTTTTACTCCCCCTCTCCTGCTGAGCACCGACCACCTACCAGCCTCTCATCTCCACCACAAACCGGCCACAACAACAAAGTCTCGCCTCAGTTTTGAGCGAGAGAAAGGAGAGAGAGAAAGGAGAGAGAGGAAGGAGAGAGAGAAAGGAGAGAGAGAAAGGAGAGAGAGAAAGGAGAGAGAGAAAGGAGAGAGAGAAAGGAGAGAGAGAGCACCTTGAAGGATTTGGTTCTTCATCTTGTGCCACAAAAAAAAAAGAAGCAGAAAAAGAGGTTTGATTCCACTCGGCTTGGACCATCTGTCTGTGGTGAGTTTCCTTTCTTTTTATGTCTCGGGAAACACTGATTGTTCATTTTCTGTTACGTGTGTGTGTGTGTGTGTGTGTGTGTGTGTGTGTGTGTGTACCAGTTTGCATTGATGCCGAACAGTCGTGTGTATCGACACATCCAGACTTTAAGAGTCTGAATGGGATTGAAAAGCAGCGAAATGTTTCACCCAGATCCTTTATGTATATATTTTTTAAAACCGCTCCAAGCTACTTCCCCGTCCCCTCCAGGGGGAGGCGCTGACGAGCACAGGTTCAAAACAACCGTCAAGAATAACTTGAAACGACGGTTCAAGGACGGCGGCGGCGGCGTCCGCGCCCGTCACGCCGATGGTCCCGGACAGCTCGGCTGGAGATTTGAACGCTGTAATTGAGCGAAGACGCGCCGCCGCCGCCGCGCGGAGGCCATTAAGGCGATGGCGGACGATCCGGAAAAAGAGCGGGAAATGAAATGAATCCACCGGGGGTTCTTGCTGTCAGGGGACGCAGCGGCGATGAAGTATTGATGGTGATTTCATACGTCTGAAGTGGTGGAGCGGTGTGGTTTCAGCTGAGGAGATGGCCTTGAACAAAACATTGAAGAAAAGCAAAAGAGGAAATGTTTGAGAGGCAATCAGATCAATGGCGCTTCGGTTTAGTGGCGTTTATAACATGAACTGTTTCTGTGTGTGTGTGTGGGAATAGTTGTGTGTGATGTTTTGCTTTTTCTTCTTCGTGGGATCTGGATCCCGCGGCCTTCCAGAGGTGATTTGATTTGGTTTTGTTACGTCGAAAAGCTTTTGATGCAACTAAACCCAGTGGTCTAATTCCTGGAGAGGGAGAACTATCAGTGGAAATCCTTTGGGTGCCATCTGGGAGACCTCACCCTGCCTCTCACACACACACACACACACACACACACACACACACACACACACACACACACACACACACGCACACACACACACAAGATCCATGATTAGAGGCATTCATTCAGATACATGTCAGACTGGCTGACAGGCTGTCCAGCTGTGGCGACGTTAGCGCAGCTGATTGCAACTGAAAGACAGTCAGGGCTTTATATTCAACGACTGACCTGTATATATATATATATATATATATATATATATATATATATATATATATATATATATATATATTCAATGTTTAACTGTAATGTACTTGGACGTTTCCCTGATTGCTACTGCTTTTTTTTAAAAGCTGCAATCAGAGTGATTGAAGAAGAAAAGGGAGACATAATCGTGCAACTACTTAAACGATATTTACGTGATTTATCAGATGATTCGCTCGGCGCCGTGAGCACAGACAGCCTCCTCGTTTTCAGCCTCCTTCAACATGTTCCTTACTCTCGGCGCCTCGGGCAGAGTCCAGGAGGCCGACAGCTGAGCCCGAAACCGATGAGAACGACGCGGCGAAGGCCTTAAATTGTGTTCAGATGTGTGTCGGTTATTACTGTCAGGTTCCTGAACGCATCGCTCACGTCACCGTCAGGACACCTGATTGGTCTTCATGTGGGGGAAGGAAAATAGAATTAACTGGAAGACGCTGGAACGCCAATCAGAGCGCGAGGAAACTCTGTGACATGACGGCAGTCAGCGAGGACACAGTGTGTGTGTGTGTGTGTGTGTGTGTGTGTGTGTGTGTGTGTGTGGCGTTCCTGGTGTGACTTGCTGGCAGACAGATTGTGAGAAGCTGCTTTGTGATTAAACATGTTTTAATCTCAGCAGCAGACACTCTGCTGCGTGCGGCCGTCACGCGTTTGAAGCTGTGGATTTACTTCCTGAGTCATAAGCGCAGTTTCCACGCTGACTTCTTTATTTATTTATGTGCAATTTGATGGGAACCAAAGCGAAATTAGATTTTTTTTTCAAGGTTGCAAAATGAAGGTTTGAGGTTGAGGTGTTTAAAAAAAAATTAAAACTCCTTTGCTGAATAAATTCTGACATATAGTGAACACTTATTTCAAATATATATATATATATATATATATATATATATATATATATATATATATATATATATATATATATATATATATATATATATATATATATACTTACCCAGTTGAAATAAATCCCTGAAGACCTCGTCAGCCACAGAGACGACCTCTTCTTCCTCATCTCCATCTTCTCCTTCTCCTCCTCCTCCTTCTTCTTCTTCTTCAGTAGATCACCGCCATGCGCAGCCTGCAGCGCCACCTTCTGCCAAAACTACGCCATAGAGGAGTTTATTCACGTTAAACCAGTTGATGGAAACGTGACAAATTCGTATTTCACATATTTTTTTGCACCATTTCTAAAATTTACTTGAGACTCCAACAGAAAACACACAATATATATATATATATATATATATATATATATATATATATATATATATATATATATATATATATACCCAGCGCGAAAGTGTTTTGTTTAAAAACGTCAATATCTTTTAGTCCAAAAGTGGCACTTGAAGTCTGTCCTAAATGAAAAAGGTTCATCCTCTGGGGACCAAGAGTAGACACCTGTTCAGGCTACTTTTCAGGTGTTTCGTTCAGGTGTTTCGGTGGTACAGGAAGTCTGTCCTGAATGGACAAAGGTTCATCCTCCCGGGAGCATGAATGAGCTCAATGAATATCACAGATTATCTGCATAGATTTCCAATATTTCTTTTGTACATTGCTGATAGAGTTCAAGGGGACTTTAGGATTCATCCTGTAAGGACAGTGACCATGACAAACTCACAAAGTAACACACTCTTCATGCTTTAAGTTCATCAAAGACACAAACACACAATCCTCTCGAGGTCGTGGCCAGAGGGCTTGTTGTTTCATCCATTAAATCAACGTATCATCTACTTGGAGCATTTTCGTGCCAATCAAAGCAAAATGGCAGTTTTTACTTCTGTACATCGACTCACATCAATATATTCGAGCTTGTTGACATTTTTTCTGGCTCCATCATGAGAGGACGAGGTCCCCGATCTTCATTTCTGTTTCGTGAACTCAGATCGACACCAAACGCCTTTCATTGGTTCGTTCGAGTTAGCTTGGCGCTCAGATTCTCATCATTTCGGCGTCGGCTTCTCGTCGCCGCTGCGAGGATCCGAGTGACGGGACGTCAGACGACGGACGCTACGGAACGACCTCGTGCTTGAAAAGGTTCATATATAATGTATTGAAATACTAAATATACCCGCGGATGAACTTCGGCGACCACGAGAACGTGGACGTCTCGTCGGCTCGTTTCTCCGCTTTCGCCTTCAGGTTGAGTGAAACTAGGTCAGACCTGTCTGCCAGTCACAAAGCATCCCGGAGAATGACAACTGTATCTCAGCGTCTGCTCCTCCGTCACACACACACACACACAGACACACACACACACACACACACGCGCACTCCCTCAGCCCGTGGGCAATGTACAGATGTAATTACAGATATTTTCTGGGTGTTATTTATTCTTCGTTCCTCCTGAAAGATGCCTTTGATAAACGATGCCATAAATAACGGTGTATAATCCCAAAGTAAGATTTGCATGCGTGACACTTGCAGTTGAGTTACATAAATACCAAAAAATAATGACAGATTTTAACAACCGTGCAAACAGGAATATGTTTAAACTTTACGTGCGTGGGCTTGATCACACATTTGAGACTTTGCGAGTCACAGCAGAGGACTTTTAAAAGTATGAGAACAAGTTTAATTGCAACACCCAACTACAAAAAAAAAAGGTGTTAAATTGGCGTCTTTATGCTTCGCTAATTCGCTTTTGAGGTGAGGCGGAGAGAGAGTGATGAAAAAGAAAGAGGTGAAGAGGAGAAGGTGAGAAGAGGGATGACAGGCAGGGAACAGAAATAGACGGCGAGGAAGAAAGTAAGTTTGAGTTTTCACCTCCAGTGATTGAACCCGGAGAGGAGCAGGGAACAGAAACGATGGAAAAGAAGGAGGCGGAAGGACGAGAAGCGAGAGACATGCCGTCAGCGGCCCAGTGCCAGGAAAGGGCGTGTCCGCTCCCTCCCGTGACCCCCTCATTAACGGACATTTCCCAGAGGGCATTGTGTTTACACTTCCTGCTTCTGATGAAGGGGAAGCAGCGACACGCCGGTCAGCCAAGAGGGAAATGCACTTTTTGAATGAAATGCCCTTTTAGGGAAAAAAGCCCCCCAATGGGTTTGTCATCACAGACATTACCGTGTGTGTGTGTGTGTGTGTGTGTGTGTGTGTGTGTAGGCTGTTGTTGTATACGTGTGAGTAAGATGCTGTATGTGATATGAGTCAAGCTGTCCGTTAATTGTTCTTTAAAGCCCCGGGCAAAGTTCATATTTTTGACGGATGATAAAAAAGTTTTATTGTATTTTTTTCGTCGTGTGGAGTTTTTACTTCGTGACTTCATGTCGGAGGAAGAAGTCGATGCTCCCGATGGTCTTATGCCTGTCATTGACTTCAACATTTGTACACTGAGACAACTAAAAACCACCGACGGGAACACACACACACAGACACACACACACACACACACACACACACACACACACACACACACACACACACACACACACACACACACACACACACGTTAATGTTTGATCGATCTCTCATCCTTTGATTTTTTTACGCAGTTACTTTTTATCACAACATTGCTCACATTAGATACAGTAATATACAATATTTTACAGTAATAAATACTATATTACAGTAATATACAGTATATTACAGTATGAAACAGTAATATACAGTACGATATAATATACAATATGTTAGAGTATGGTACAGTAAAATACAGTTTGATACTGTAATATACTGTATATTACAGTAACATATAATATTTTACAGTATTGTACAGTAATATACAGTAATATGCAGTATTTTACAGTAATATACAGTATGATACAGTAATATACAGTATGATATAATATATAATGTTACAGTATGATACAGTAATATAAAGCCAAAAAAGAAGCACTTGAAATAAATGTGTAAATAGTCAGAATTGGTTCTCTTGTAAGAACAACCATCTTAACACACTTCAGTTTGATTCAAGGTCACAACATTAACACCTTTTACACAACATTATTATACTTCCTGGTCACATGGTGACTATAATAATCCTGATTGTGGGTTGACTGTGTCGTCAGATATCGTTGTTTCATAACCGGTAAAACATGTTTTGCCTCTCAATCTTTTCGTTACACAGATCACAGATTCTGCTTGTTTCACTTTCCTTACTTTCATTTCGAGTCATTGAAGGTTTTCATGTTTTTGGAACATGCGTGTGCAGCGGGACGGGCTGTGTTTGCTTTGTTAATCCAGACCGTGTGGAGGGGGGGAGCATGTACGTGGTGACGCACAGCGAGCGATCAGGCGGAAAACACGGCAGGTCTTCGACAGCGGCCATGAGCCACGGCGACGCGTTTCATCTGAAGCAGAAGCGTGGCTCTGTTAATGGAACTAAACTATTGAAAAGCACGACATAAAAAGAGCCAAAGTGAGCTGAAACGCGTGGCCTCCACGGCTGGCGATGAAAGAAAGGAATGACCTTTAAAGATGTTTCCATTGGAGGAAGTATGCAGGGAGACCGACGGCGGTTAACTGTAACATCCAACCGATTTGCCCTTTTGGGGAATATGATGCATCAGTTTTATTTATGTGAGAGTTAATATTTCATCCGCACGGTACAAGTTTCATCAAAGATAAAAAGGAGAACCCTCTTCGCATCGTTCCTCTTGTTCCTGACACCCTAAACCACAACAACAGGAACATGAGACTCTTTTTGTTTTTTTCACGTAAATGGTGGTCGATGGTCGAGGCAATGATATCTCAGACTTAAACATATCTGCAATGAAATTATTGAAAAAATACACTTTTTAAGGATTTAGACCCTGCATCATATCCACCGTTTACCCCTTCAGCATTGGCAGTCATCCAGTTAATAATATTTTTTGCACATTAATGAGGATCAGAATATAAATACGGCTGAATGAGAGGTCGCCGATAAGGCACCGAGACACCGCCGCTGCTTTTAACCAGTGTGTTACGTTCCTGTGTGTTGTGAAGTAGAAAAGACTGGCTCAGTGGTTAGCGTGCCCGTGGTTAGCATGCCTGTGGTTAGCATGCCCGTGGTTAGCGTGCCCGTGGTCAGTATGCCTGTCGTTAGTTTTCCTGTGGTTAGCGTGCCCGTGGTTAGCATGCCTGTGGTTAGCGTGCCCGTGGTTGGCGTGCCCGTGGTTAGCGTGCCCGTGGTTAACATGCCGGTGGTTAGTGTGCCCGTGGTTAGCATGCCTGTGGTTAGTGTGCCCGTGGTTAGCATGCCTGTGGTTAGTGTGCCCGTGGTTAGCATGCCCGTGGTTAGCATGCCTGTGGTTAGTGTGCCCGTGGTTAGCATGCCCGTGGTTAGCATGCCTGTGGTTAGTGTGCCCGTGGTTAGCATGCCCGTGGTTAGCATGCCCATGGTTAGCATGCCTGGGGTTAGTGTGCCCGTGGTTAGCATGCCCGTGGTTAGCGTGCCCGTGGTTAGCGTGCCCGTGGTTAGCATGCCCGTGGTTAGCATGCCCGTGGTTAGCGTGCCCGTGCCCGTCTTTCAATCAGAGGATCAGTGGTTCGAACCCACGTCGTTGTGTCCTTGAGCAAGACACTTAACCCCTCTTTTCTCCCCGTTGCTGTGTCCACGGTGTATCGAGCAGAAATGTAAGTTTTGCATAAAAGCGTCAGCTAAATGAAACGTAAAAGATAAACGCGATGGGCGAAACGGAGACACACATCCACAAATAAACGGCATCAATTCGTCAAGTTAACTCAGTCTATACAAAACAAGTATTGCTTTGAAATAATGGAGCTGGGAGAAAACAACGTAGTGAAGTTATTGAGTAAGAAGAAGAGCTGCGAGAAGGTTGTTAGCAAGTGAGATTAAGACATTACTAGGCTAAGTACTTTGTTGTTAAATTCAGAGTTATAGTCAATATCAACTGGCACTCCACATCCATTCAGAGGTCCACAGTAAACTGCAATAAAAGATGCTCTTCTGTTAATTAATTTAGTCTTGAAAAGGAAGCTAAACAAAGAAAAAACACAAGAGGAGAAAATAAAACCCCAACAATAGGATGTGAACCGAAGGCCAGCAAACCACTGTCGGGTCTTTGTTTGAGCTGATTTGTGGGGAGCCGTGTGAAGAGGTCACGGCAGGTCAGATTAGGCCATTAGAGGGAGAAGACTTTGTGCCGGTATAATCCCCTCATCGTAATCTCTCCGACTCCCTCCCCGCCGCTAATGGCTGGAAGACAATAAGATGCGCTAATCTGACCACAGGGATAACGCGGGGCTGCGCGGAGATATCTACTGGAGTGCAGAGCATATATATAGACTAAAATGTTTTGAAGATTATTTCCCTGGCATTTCTGCTTTATTAGATAGAGCCCAGTGGGGGGAGGCCGGGACCACGGGGGAGACAAAGTATAGCGGCCGAGAGGGGGTGAGATAGGGAGAAAGGAATGAGAGGGAGAAGCTAGCAAGACGGCTGGTGTTTGTGTGCATTTTTATTTTGGTTTAATTGTGCGAAAATGGCCCGCGGGCACGAACTAGTGATGCAAGGCGGTGAAACCTAATCAATCGAAAGCCATTAATCAGTTAAGGTGCAAGTTTGGTTTTATATTTTAGAAGTGACTTCACCAGATTTAAACTTCTCTATAAAGCAGATAAATGTTGGGCTAGGAAATTATATAATTATGATACTTTTTTGTTGTTGTTTTGTTTAGGTTTTTGCAAGAATTTATTTTTTTTTTTCTATTAATCTTCTTGTTTCTGCATGTTTATTCATTGTGTCAAACTAGGCGTAAATGAACGTCATGAACACATGAATATAACACATTTACATGACTTTTACTACACTTTTGGTATTTTTGTTTTTTCAAGGCATTTTCCAGGCCTGGAAATAACCAGGATTTCCAGGTTTTCCATGACCTGAAGAACCCTGACACAAATCCACAAATCATGAAAGGTTTCCAAGATTGTGGGGGGAAAAAAACACCACTTTAATCCAGACTGAAACACTATTTTTTCTATACAGACAGTCGTGTTCTCCAGAGGATGAAGTCCTCATGACTCTTGTGATCCCCTCACTCTTCCTATAGCGCCACCCGCTGGTTGCTTTGTCTCTGTTTGATGGATTGCTTGTCACCTTTTAACGCAGACAGTTGTGTTTTTGTGAACTTCGGTGATCTCCTCGTTACAGTCTTCCAGTGCTTTGTTTGATCTCTTTGGATTATTTCATGACCTCACAGAACCGTAAATGTGGCTGTTGAGGAAATGGCCTCAAAAGAAAGCGTGGGTCTCTGTGCATGTGGACTTTTTAAAAGGTTAGAAGACACAAGCCAGATTTAAGTGATGCCAAAACACTGCATATACTATAAGGATTTCAAAAACCAAATTATCCTCCACAATCTCAAGGTAAACAGAAGAATTACGTTGTTTATTTAATGACGTAATCCACCAGGGAGTGCAAACTGGCTTTTTTTGTTCGTTTCGGCCAATGCCGTTGCATTACATCACAGCAAAAGCATTTTTTTTGCCAAACAAAAGCTCACATTTCATTTGCCGGAGTCCGATGTGTTGACAGCTTTGTCCTTGTCGCTAATGTCTGTCGTAAAAATGAAGGTGATAAACCGCCTCCCTGGATTCCAATCAATAACCGGTATCAGCAACAAAGCCTCCACCCAAACTCTCTTTTTATCCGACAATTTGATGTGCTGCATTAAAAAGGGGGAGCGTAATAAAAAACTGATCAAAAATTCAAAATGTCAAACAGTCCCTTCCTTGTAAATGGCCTTTTCCAATGGCTGATAAAGACGGACATCCTAAGTGGTTTTAATGTCAGCTCCTCTCTCCGTCTCTCCGTCCGACTGTCTCTTTCCGTTTCTGTCTCTGCCTCGCGCTACGCCAGTGGGTCAGGACCTAAAATGGGTCACAAGCCTATGTTTAATAGATCCCCATACGACCACATTAGTGATCTTGCCTCAGCCCGGGTCCCATGATGAGGGGGCTAAATGTTTCATTTGGGTCCCAGGCTGGAAAGGTTTAAGAGCCCTGGTCCTAAACGATAGCGAGACCTCGAGCTCAGCGGCGGCCTGTGAGAGGACCGCGAGTCCTTGGCCTTCACTCCGAGTCTCACCCTGGCACACTGACGGGGTCTGTCCACAGCTGATAAGTGGTTTTAATGTGATCTCCTCCCCTCTTCTTCTTTTCTGCTCCCCCTCTCCTCTCACATTCCCTCTGCTTCCATATTCCTCTCCGCATCCTGCCGTCACCCTTATTCGTTCTTTTACCCCTCACTGCGCTCTCTCTCCTCTTTTTTTTTTCTTCCCGCCCCTCATCCCTCCCTATTACTTCCTGTCCTAGATGATGGCTTGGCTCCAGCTGTGGACTACGGGGCTTATGGCCATTATGTCCGTCTCCCTCGCCGTCGCCGGAGATTCTGGTCTTCCCGCGCCGGAAGGCCACGTCGAGATTGTGAAGAAGGACACCCATCCGGTTCTGTTCAGGCAGAAGAGAGAGTGGATCTGGAACACTCGTAGCGTGGATGAGGAGAAACCTGCGCCCATCCCCTACAAGATAGGACAGGTAGGAAGCTCGTCCAAACCCTAGGATCCTCCTCCACTTCCTCGTAATCTTCTTGAGTATTTTCGTCATTACGATTCAGTTTTTGAAGCTGTAGCCGTGAATCTGGGGCATTAACTTGTTGCTCACAAGCTCTTTGATGAATATTTGAGTGATTTTTGCTGGAATACTGAGTTTATTTGTGGGAAATTTTGCTGGAAGGTTGTTGATTTGAGTCCTCACTCCAGCTGGGGGATAAAAAAAAAACCGGAGGGGCTGAAAACTAAAAGACATTCAACCATATTAATGTGTTTTTTTTTCCTTCCGCAGCTGAAGTCGAACCTGAAAGTGGACGTGAAGAGCTTCAAAATAGAAGGCGAAGGAGCAAACACCATCTTCACTGTGGATGACAAAGGTTACCTGTTCGTCACCAGATCTCTGGACCGAGAGGAGAAGGACACGTACCATTTGACCGCCAGGATGTATGATGGGAACAACAAGTTGATAGAGGATGCTGGAGAGTTTCTCATCCAGGTGACGGATATCAATGACAACATCCCAGTTTTCCCCAGAACATATAACGGATCCATAGTGGAGAGATCCACGATAGGTGAGTTACTGGAGGAAAAAAAAGATCTTCGGCTGGTTGAAAGGTTGTGCACAATTTTTTGTTTTTCGATGTGTGATAGAATAGGGAGATGAGTCAAGTTGGGTAAATTTGTAAAATTTTACATGTTTTTTAATTAGTTGTATTGGGCCACAATATAAGTGTGTTCCTTCCCAGAATGTTGGCTTTGTGCGTTTCTGCCAGCCACAAATAAGTTGAATGTGTTGAGTAACAAGTTATTGAAAGTTCCGTGAGATAGTAACAAGTTATTGAAGTTCTGTAAGATAGTAACAAGTTATTGAAGTTCCGTAAGATAGTAACAAGTTATTGAAAGTTCTGTAAGATAGTAACAAGTTATTGAAAGTTCTGTGAGATAGTAACAAGTTATTGAAAGTTCCGTGAAATAGTAACAAGTTATTGAAGTTCCGTAAGATAGTAACAAGTTATTGAAGTTCCGTAAGATAGTAACAAGTTATTGAAGTTCCGTAAGATAGCAACAAGTTATTGAAAGTTCCGTAAGATAGTAACAAGTTATTGAAGTTCCGTAAGATAGTAACAAGTTATTGAAGTTCCGTAAGATAGTAACAAGTTATTAAAAGTTCTGTAAGATAGTAACAAGTTATTGAAAGTTCCGTGAGATAGTAACAAGTTATTAAAGTTCCGTAAGATAGTAACAAGTTTTAGAAAGTTCCGTAAGATAGTAACAAGTTATTGAAAGTTCCGTGAGATAGTAACAAGTTATTGAAGTTCCGTAAGATAGTAACAAGTTATTGAAGTTCCGTAAGATAGTAACAAGTTATTAAAAGTTCTGTAAGATAGTAACAAGTTATTGAAGTTCCGTGAGATAGTAACAAGTTATTGAAAGTTCTGAAAGAAAGTAACAAGTTATTGAAGTTCTGTAAGAAAGTAACAAGTTATTGAAAGTTCCGTGAGATAGTAACAAGTTATTGAAAGTTCTGAAAGAAAGTAACAAGTTATTGAAAGTTCTGAAAGAAAGTAACAAGTTATTGAAAGGTGATGTTACACTTGTTACATCACCTTTTGTAAGAAAGTTACGCTAAAGACGGTTGTTGTTTATTCACGCTAGTTACAGTTGTTACGTCACACAAAGCGTGACCTTGTTTCTCACCTTGAAGTAGTTTTGTTGCTTAAAGCTAACCAATTGTTTTTACAACATTATAGCTTGTGGTATTAGGCAAAGCGGGATCTTGTTATACTCTTAACCGAGTACGGTTGTTGCTTAAACCTAACCAATTGTTTCACCATGTTAATCATGTGACTTTGTGCATTTTAAACGTGAGGCGATGCTGATATAAAAAGTATAATGCCAACAATGACTTTTGGTGACTGGGTTGCGTGTTCTGACCAGTCCAAACTTTCTTTTGCGTCAAAGTATTTGACCTTTAACTTCCAGTGATTTAATTAAATCAATTAAAAACAGAGAGAACCGTGAAAAGTCTGGGAAAATAATTACAGTTAATGTCAACACCTGTCACAATCATTAGCGCGTCTTGCTGGGGAAAAAAAATATGGCACATTGGTGACTTAAATAACACAATCTTTGGACATAATCATGTCGTGATAATTAGTTCAGCACTGTTCAATACAAGAGCATTTGGGTTGGACATTTTTGCATGTTTGCCGTACCATTTTTTCTAACATTCATGTTCTTCATCCAGGAACTGAAGTATTGAGGGTGACGGCTACAGATGCCGATGACCCCAGCTCTCCAAACTCAGAGCTCAGGTACTCGCTGCTACCAAACGGAGACATTTCTGCCTTCCAAATCCACACCGAGACAGGTAGGCCGACGTCCGACACGACGGTTTTTATCCTGCAGCAGCCTCCTTTGTTTCCCTTAACAAGTTGATGAGAGCGGAGGTGCAGATGACGCAAGCTATTTTTACCTGAATATGAGTCAGCGCTGACCTCGGAGATAACACCCCCTCTCCTCCGTCTGTCTGCCTGTCTCACTGTCTCTCTGCAGGTATGATCACCTGCAAGGCAAACAATCTGGACCGGGAAGACAAGAGCCAGTACGTAGTGGTGGTCCAAGCTCAGGACATGAGAGGAATGGCCACCGGCAGCACTTCCACCACCTCTGTCACCATCACCATCGACGACATCAACGACAACATCGCTTCTTTCACCCGAAGTAAGCGGCGTTTCAGAAGGGGCGGTCCTAATCCGTTGCTCTTCTGGACACAATACTTCGTCAGGAACATGTTCAAGAGTATGGCTTACTTTTATTCACAGCAATATCTGTTTGTTTTTTTTGTCTGCAGAGACGTATGACCTGCGCGTTCGAGAGGACCACAACCTGAACGAGAAGATCGGCACTCTGGAGCTGGAGGACAAAGATGAGAACAAGAACAAGGAGCCCATCTTCACCATCCCAAATGAGAACGGCAAAGTGTTCAGCGTTGACCTCAGTTCCCCCAGCAAGGACGGCAACCTCATGCTCAGACAGGTAGGCGACGAAGGAAGAGACGATATCTCAGGGCCAAATACTAAAATACATGTTTTTTTAGCTTTTTTCTGCCACGTTTGCTGTCTGCATTTGTGAATGAGCTGAACAGTTGAGTGAGATTCAACAGGAGGACACACCTGGCGGAGATCAGAGTAAACGTTTCTACGACAGTATTTCGTACCCATACTGCATCCCTGGTTGAGGTTAAGGTGTTTGGGGTCTTTCTTTTGGGTTTGCATTCATGCTGCTACCCCTTTAAATAGCAAAAACTGGACATTATATGTACAGACTGTTGGTGGTTAAGACAATACGTGTGCTAGCCTTTAGCATTAGCAAACTCTTTTTGAAAAACATGGACCCATTGGCAACTGTAGAAGTGCCCCTTGGAGAAGAAAATAATCCAAAATGAAATGAAAGTGGTCTAGTGTTTCATTCTCACACGTCCTGCTAATTTTACATTTTTAAGTATCTAAGTGGTGCTTTTGTTTCGGCGTGCTCGGCAGCGTCGCCGTTATAAACACCCCGCGGCTGAGGATTAGCATCAACAATCCCCGACAGGATTTCCATGACTTCCAAGTATGCACATTTGTTTAACATCACGGGGTTTTCAACTCCCTATAAACATTGTCCAACACACATGTCAACCATTTACATGAAAAATGGAAATAGCGACGTCCAATGTGAGATTTCTTTCAACCCAACGGCCTCCTCCTCCTCCTCCTCCCCGGTGAGGAGAGCTATTTATGCTCGCGGGGAGTTCTAACAGCTTTACCTCCCCTGGATTGTGCTCCTCGGATAAAGTACTTGGGACTTCAGAGAGCTGGAAATGTATTCTAATGAACCGCGCCGTGTAAAAGCTTCGACCTGGAATCGAATCGCAAGCCACAATCTCCTCTCCCGCTCGACTCGCCCCTTCAGCTCCGCGAGGCCTCCTCCTCCTCCTCGCTCTCATCTTTCTCCTCCGGCTGTGTTTACTCGCGCACAGAGTAAAGCCAGCTATATCGTCCTCACCGCGGTTAAGGTCTTATTCTTGTTAAGCTGTTTACACACGCCTTTCATAACCCTTGCGACGGAGTATTCCTGTTACCATGAATAATCCAGTTAACAGAATATTCCTGCCTACCTACCTGGTGTCCCATCCGCAGATAAAGAAAAACAAGAATTCCTCTAGAAACCACATTTAACTGAACAGTGGGCTCTTGCTTATTCTCGAGGGAGGGGGGGAAGACACGATAAGCAGCAACGTGACGGCAGCAGAGCTCGCCGCCACGTATCTGTTGACATGAAAGAGCATTCGAAACGCCGCGCAAGTCTCAGTCTGTGCAGACTTTGAAGAAGTGAAAGGAAGGAGGTGGTTTTCATGCATGGCTACATGTTTAACACGGAGAGGGGGAAGAAATGGCACTTTGCGGTGTTTCTTAAATCCAGAGTTTGAGCTGAAGCAGGTTGTGACATTTAGAGCCTTTTTACACCTGGCATCGACAGATGTCCTCGCCGCACAGACGCAGGTGTGAATGCACCGAGGATGAAGATGGGCGGTGCATTCGAGCACATTAAAAAAAGAAAGAAGTGCAAATGCACTTGTATCCCGAGTCTAAAAATAAGAGGAAGATATAGAAGGAAATATACACTGAGGAGGAGAAGTTTTTACTGCAGCACCGAGACATAAAAGTGAAGTCTCACAAACTTTATGTTGAAGAGAGAATCTTACATTGAGTAAGTTTACTGCATTTTGATGAGAGGACAGAAGCATTTAGGAAGGAGCCGAGCAGGTTTCAAACCTCAGGAAACAAATAATAATCATAGAAGTCAAGTTAACCTACAACTGTTGACAGCTTTAGTAGAAAAAATAGCAACATGTGTGTGTATATTTGTTGTTTTAGCCCCTTGTGAACTCTTTAGGGTTCATGTGTGTCTCCGTGATTTGTCCATATGCACAAGGATGAGAAGATATCTGCTCAAAAGTAAATAAAATCTTGATCTAATTACTCATATCACTCATAACTCTTACAGGCTCTGGACTACGAGACGACCAGCAGCTACAGTTTCACCGTCCAGGTGCGAGAAAACCTGAAAAACCTGCGTTTCCCCGCGGACAACGTGAACAGCGCCACCACCACCGTGCAGGTAAATACCCCGCAGGCCTCGACAATCCCGGCCGATTTAAATCTTTAATCTGGACCCGACGTCCAGAGAGCGAGCTGTCGTTCACCTGAGTGGATTTGATTGACAGGTGAACATCAAGGTGCTGGACGTAGACGAGGCGCCGGTGTTCCTGCAGCCCATCTACACCTTCACCGTGGTGGAGGAACGCCTGGTGAGCAACGTGGGAACCGTCACGGCCCGAGACCCCGACAAAGCCAACAAGAGCATTCGGTACGATGACGCGCAAAGACACGATTTATGATGACAATTATCATGGAAGTTGTCATGGAAGTTTTAAAATGCTTATTTCCAGGCCTGGAACAAGTCCTAAAAAGTCCCAAAAGTGTAGTAAAAATCATGTAAATGTGTTATATTCATGTGTTCATGACGTTCATTCGCGCTGAGTGTGAAATAATGAATCTGCTTTTAAAAGAAAGAGGCTCAACATATCAGCAGCATACATACAGGCATCTATATGAATGTTTATTCTTTTAATCAAACTATTGTCTCTCATTCATTTGAGTCATTTAAGGTTTACTGTATGCTTTGAATCCTCATTGTTAGTTTAAATACTACATTTTATCACTTTTTACTGTTCACACACACATTTCACACAATGTTTGCTCATGGACATTTGGTATAAAGTCACGGAAATTGGGTTTAAAATTATGAAAAAGTGGTTGAAAATTATGGAAATTTGATTAAAAGTCCTGAAAATTCGGTTTAAAGTCATGGAAATTTGGTTTGAAGTCATGGAAATTTGGTAAAAAGTCATTGAAATTTGGTTAAAGTCATGAAAATTTGGGGGAAAGTCATGAAAGTTCGTTAAAAGTCATGAAAATGTGGTTTAAAATCATGAAAATTTGGTTAAAAAACATGGAACTTTGGTTTAAAGTCATGCAATTTGGTTAAAAGTTATGAAAATTTGGTTTAAAGTCATGGAAATTTGGTTTAAAGTCGTGTAATTTGGTTAAAAGACATGAAAATTTGATTGAAAGTCATGAAAATTTGGTTTAAAGTCGTGTAATTTGGTTAAAAGACATGAAAATTTGATTGAAAGTCATGAAAATTTGGTTAAAAGTCATGGAAATCCATTGGTCAGAATGTGTATGAACCCTCTAATCATGATCATGCATCGTGACACTGATCTCCCTCTCTCTCTCCCTCCCTCTCTCTCTCCCTCCCTCTCTCTCTCCCTCCCTCTCTCTCTCCCTCTCTCTCTCTCTCCATCCCTCTCTCTCTCTCTCTCTCTCTCTCCATCCCTCTCTCTCTCTCTCTCTCCCTCTCTCCCTCTCCCTCTCTCTCTCTCTCTCTCCATCCCTCTCTCTCTCTCCCTCTCTCTCCATCCCTCTCTCCAGATACTCCATCTTGGACCAGGACTGTCCTCTCAGCATCAACCCGTTCACCGGTCAGCTGTCCACCGTGAGGCTGCTGGACAGAGAGCTGGAGGCCACACACGTGTTTCAAGTTAAAGCTCAGGAGGAGCCAAGTGGTGCGTCACACACACACACACACACACACACACACACACACACACACACACACACACAGAGATTGCGCAATTTATTAATCCGGTTTCTTTTAAACAAAAGAGCCTCAGATAAAACAATGGAAACCATGTGTTTTCTCCAACAATGTTATCAATGTGCAGACGGGGGACGGAGTCAGAAAGGCCACGAGAAAAAAAAAAAAAAAAAGCGACAGCGTGTTCTCTCGTTCTCCTCCGGACGTGTCGAGGGACGAGAGAGTCTCACGCATTAACGGAGATTTTAAATTCTTTTTTTTTTTATAGATTTAACACATTGCCTTCAACACCTGGCCGACCCACACGAGAAGGAAGCGAGGGAGCGAGGGAGCTAGGGAGCAGGAGACATCACATGAGTGGCTCTCTTTGTTCACTCGCAGCCTCCGAAGCCAAACTATATATTTATAGACAAATGAATGAAATCTAGAGATCTATTTTAGAGGCTTGTCACGATGTTTAAGGAACAAAACGGCCCCTTGACAAGATCCTCAATATATATATATATATATATATATATATATATATATATATATATATATATATATATATATATATACAGTACATGTACTGTACTAAAGATAGTTTCTAAATCTCTGAACAAGAGGCAGGAAAGAGACGCAACATATTTATCAAAAGACAAAATGTCAGCGATGTAAAATAAGTGTAAAAGCTGCTTTAATGTGACCGAAAAAAAAAAAAAAAAAAGCGCTCACGAATAGAAATCCTTTCAGGCACTTGACCTTAATCAGCTCCATCAGAGAGAAAGACACGCTGTCACATCAGCCCGTTCAGGTGAATGACAAACACATTGTGAAGGGAGCCGCATGAGATCAAAGTCTGGGAAAAAAGACTTTAAGTCGACTAAAAATGCTTCAAAAACGCTGAAAGAATGATGTTTTTTGGGAGTTTTCATGGTTTCTCCTGTTGGCACACCTGTGTCCTTCAATCTCTGTCTCAGCAGGATGATTTTTTTGTTCTCCTTCCTCCACATTGAGGACCACGTAAGCGTTAAATAAGATCACGTTGCGTCATGAGAGGTACGTACATGTCAGGCGTTTCTTTTTTCATCCCGCGGCGAACGCTTAGCTCTGGCGGATCCCTGCAGGCGGCTCAGGAGATGCTTCCATTGTCGCCTTGAAACAGGAACAAAAAAGGACTAAATTAGCCTCGGCGACAAAACACATCCATCACTGCTACGAGACGCCGTGACGATTTGAAGACCCAGAGGCGAAATAATTCACAACATTATCCTGATAATCATTCAAAACAAACAAACATAAATAATGAGCTCTCCCTGCATGAATACATTCATGAATAAATAAAGACGTCCGTTTTCCCTCTAATGAAAATACCCAGGCGTCAGTTTATTGTGTTTCTTACTCACGATAAGCTTCTGTAGCGTCTCACACACACACACACACACACACACACACAACGCTGCCGTCTGTCCTCCGCAGGTCTGGAGTCCTTCGTGAAAGTCAACATCATCGTTCAGGACATCAACGACAACAAGCCGGAGCTGACCGTGGACGAGATCTTCGTCTGCGAGAACGACCCCACGGACACGGTGAGCGACATGGGAACGACTCGTCTTCACGTTATCAGACATTTACAGTCACTTTGTCGGGTTTAGTCTCTTAGAAAATACCTCTCCGGGTCTGTTTTCAGGACTTTGTCAAACAGGAAGTTCAGTCAGCACCTGAAGAGGAGGGTTAGGGTTAAAAAACGCTTTCTGCACGCCGCGGATTCATTGATTGTAGAGTTTTTTGCATGTGCTTTTGCAAAGTTAGCATAAAGAGAGTCGGTCGTTGGAAGGTTACGTGGTATAAAAATAAGCACGAAAGAACACGGACGTCCGCTGAGGACAGATGAGTCAAACAAACACAGGACTTTCACCCAGGAGGCCGCTGTTTTTGTGAGCTTTTGTCACAACTAGTCTTTAAAATCAGCCTGCTCAGGGGGGTTATTATGAAAAACATCACGTGCGACATTTGCATAAGTGTAGTGTGTCAACAATACGAGCAAGTCCTTCCTTCCTTCCCGCTGCTGTCAGGCTGCACAACAAGCTGAGCTCTCAGTAGACCACAAAACACTTAAAATCACTTTCATTACATTCATCTAGTGCAATATATAATACATTTAAATACTTTTCTGTATATTATTTATTAAATTTAGCTACTTTTTTACAGTTTTTAATGTGCACTGCTGCTGTAATCCTGCACTTTCCCCACTGCGGGACTAAAAGGATGATCTTATCTTCTTGAATTTGAGTAATTGTGCTAATTTCTCTGAACAACATGCGCTGCACTCGTGTAGAAACAAAGTTCCTGCACAGATCAAATGAATCGGATGTGTTTTTTTTCTCCTCAGGTGATCGGGACCTTGCGAGCCGTCGATAAAGACAACCAGCCGGCTTCCTTCAGCTTCAGCGTGGCCGGCCAGAGCTCCAACTTCTCCATCAGAGACTCCGGCAGTGAGTCCTCGTGTGCGCGGCATGCATGTTTTTCATTTTTCATACCTTCATCTCTCGATCGCGGCTCTGAACGTGGGCTCTGGAGAAGAGCCGGCCTTGGCACTTGTTGCTACGCAACAACCGAATCTCCATCTGCGGCTCGGTGCTTTGTTGCTTGAAAGTTTAAATTATTTTAACTTCTCAAAGAGCGCTTTGGGTTCGCCCAGCCAGACGGGTGTGTGTGTGTGTGTGTGTGTGTGTGTGTGTGTGAGGGGTTTAGAGGGCCTGTCTGAGGCCGCAAGTGCCGTCGAGAATGCACAACAGCAAATATTGAAAATAATGAGAGCGAGTGGCTCCGTGGACCTGAAGATGTATTCTGAACTCATCCCGGCTGACGATGTCAAATGACTGAGCTGCTTTCTCTCAACCCATCACGGAGAGGAGAGCGGGAACTGAACCAAGAGGTTTAAGAGGTTTTAATTGATTCAGGCGGTTTTCAGCAGTGTTACAGCTTAAATGCAAAAGGTTTTATTGAAACTTAAACATGCTGGAAGAAGAAAAGTCCCCCGCAGTCAAAAAGGAGATATTTTGCTGCGTAATGCCGTGTTCACGCCAAAAGAGTTATTTTTGAAATAATAATATAAATATAATATAATATAATAAACATTTGTGCGAGGTGATTATGTAAATTAGATGCATGGACGCGAATGGTTGCGAAAAAGCAGATTTTTCGGCTGGCAACGTGAATTTTTGCTTTTTTAAATTTTTGCTTTTTTGAATTTTCGCTTTTTTAAATTTTTCGCTTTTTTAAATTTTTCACTTTTTTAAGTTTTCGCTTTTTTGAATTTCGCTTTTAAAAACAAAATTATAATAATTTTCGCTTTTTTAAATTTAAATTTAAAAAAAAAAATTTTTTATTCCCCTGACGCTGAGTTGCGAAAGCCAATCAACGTTGAGAAGCTCAAGAGAGTCAAGAGAGTAAAATCAGGTGAAAAAGTGTTTTAGTGTGAACGCATTACAAACCCTAACAAACTTGTTTTCTCTTATAAAGGAATTTTATTTTGAAAAAAACAAAAGCATGGAACTAGTGGGAATTGACGCGCGTTTCTGGCTTTTTTTTGTAATAATAAAAAAAAAAAAGGAACATTTTGGTACAAAAAGAACCGTGAACGAGGATCTGTTGAGTTGCATATCGGCTCCATCGCGCTTTCTGTTACCAAAAGATTTCTCTAAATTCAAAGCAGCGTCTCTCCAGTCAGTGGATCCGCTGCCATCCGGGAGTAAAAATGTGTAGATATAAATATGCAAGTTAGAAAATGTCAGCTGGAATAAACAGAGCGTGACACAGATGATGGTGTGAAACCCTGACGGAGGCTTTTGCTTTGATCCAGACGTTGATATTTAGGCAAAAAGGTTGGTGCTCTGTTACGTCAGATTTCCAAAATGCCTATTTGGGTTATTCAGCTTAGGACACAAAATGGCACAAGTAAAACAGTTCTCATCATTTTTGATCATCACGTATAGCGTTATAAAACATGAAAGCCCCAGGAAACAAGTTACCAACTGTTCTAGTCAAATATTAAAAGTCTGAATAGATGAAAGCCTTAGGTAGTCACATGAAAGATTGAAGTGTTACTATTTAATTTAAGTGAAACTTGAAACGCGCTGAAAGGAAGATAAACAGAGGTATGAACTCATCCATTTCCTCTCTGCTCGCGCCTGGAGGGGTTGACATGTTGAACCGATGGAGAGGGAGGAAGAGGGAGGAAGAGGGAGACGAAGGGGAAAGACAGATGAGGCAGAGGTGGGAGAGAAAGATGAAAGGAGGCGAGACGGAGAGATCGGGACTCGGGCAGATGTGTAATATTAAAGTGAGACCGTGTTAGGATGCAAATACGAAGCGAGAGAGAGAACGATGCAGCGCGACGAACAAGAGGATGAAGACCGTTAGGAAAGGAGAGGAAGAAGAAATGGAGAGAGTGGAGAAGAATGAGGAGGGAGGATAGAAAAGGAGAGGAGAGGAAGGAGGAAACACCATTAAATGAAAGAGGAAAAGAAAAAGAGGAGAGAAAGATAATAACAGGCGGCTTCATCTTGAATTTTATCTCCTGACCACCAGGGGGCGACTCCTCTGGTTGTATAGAAGTCTATACTTCATGTGTTGAAGCTGCATTCTCTCTCCTAACCATCAGGGGGCGACTCCTCTGGTTGTATAGAAGTCTATGCTTCATGTGTTAAAGCTGCATTCTCTCTCCTGACCACCAGGGGGCGACTCCTCTGGTTGTATAGAAGTCTATACTTCATGTGTTAAAGCTGCATTCTCTCCTGACCACCAGGGGGCGACTCCTCTGGTTGTATAGAAGTCTATACTTCATGTGTTAAAGCTGCATTCTCTCCTGACCACCAGGGGGCGACTCCTCTGGTTGTATAGAAGTCTATGCTTCATGTGTTAAAGCTGCATTCTCTCTCCTGACCACCAGGGGGCGGCTCCTCTGGTTGTATAGAAGTCTATGCTTTGTGTTACAACTACGTCTCAATCTCTAGTTTCAAGTCGTCTTCTATACAGCATGATGGTCATTTAGAGTCAAACAGACCATAATACTCGCTTCAGGGCGGGGCTACAAAGTGATTGACAGATCGCTGCCGCTACCTGAGCCGTGTACGACGTCTCCACGTCGCTCCTCCGCATTTCGAATACGATCACTTCTGTTAATTTGTCGCATTGAAAAACACACGGTGACAGACGTATATTCCAAGATGGCGACTTGCCAAACAGCCACAAGCCGATGTGCGACGTCACGATGACTTCGTCCTCCGAGTATGGATGATAGAGCTATTGATAAACGAGGAGGAGGAGGAGGAGGAGGAGGAGGGGGGGGGGGGGGGGGGGTGAACTCAGGAGGATGAGGAACAGGAAGTAGACAGCCGGGGGGGAAACAAAAAAAAGAAGACAGATCGGTTGATAAGTGCTGGTTGTTCGTGTGAACCTGTGTTCTCCCCCGTGCCCCTCCAAAAAACATCTGACAGCACCTCACCTCACACCACTTAACACACACACACACACACACGCACACACACACACACACACACACACATGCAACAAGAGCTGCAAAGTGAAGGCTTTTAAAATATTTATCCGCTACCAGCTCTTTAAAACTTGCTTTCATTACCGGAGACCCTGGAAGACACAACAGTCGGTGTCGCTGCACCAGCAAAGTGACAAGGACTCGGCGTTCAGACCAGGAGCTCGAGGAGGAGAGGAAGAGGGACTAATGGGATGCGAGGGGAGAGATGGAGAGATGGAGAGAACAAACAAACAAAAAAATGAAGAGAGGGACAGTGAGAAACATTCAGAGATCCGGAGGGACGGATTCAAACAAAGACGAGGAAGAGGGACGAGATGAAGGGAGGACAGAAGCTGTTTCCATCTTTTATTCAGTTAGTTAAGGCTTCTTCTGTACGCATGTCCTCCCACACACACACACACACACACACACACACACACACACACACACACACACACACCGCCGCCGTGTTGTCTTGAGGACAACAATGGAAACTTGATCACAGCGAGGCGGTTGCATGAATCGTTTTTTTTTTTTTTTGGAGAGAGAGAGTCAGACACGGTGAACTTTCACTAAATGGGTCAGTTTGCACCCGATCGCCCGTGCAGATTGTAGTTTGGAGGTTCAGGATCTGAGGAATCCATCTGTGACATGTGGGGAACTTTTGAGTGCCGAAAGCGACCCGAGCTAATGAGATCACCGACTGGCGGTTGGTAAGCCAGCTAGCTTGTAAAGCCGGGATTTTGACCGACGAGTGCGTTCAGGCCAACCCCGATCTCGCCAGTTTCTTAAGGCGTTCTAGGATGTTATGAAATGTCACGTTATTAAATTATGTCCTACAATCAGGCGGCGAAAAAGTGACTTAATACTGCATTCTGTCTCCTGACCACCAGGGGGCGACTCCTCTGGTTGTATAGAAGTCTATGCTTCATGTGTTAAAGCTGCATTCTCTCTCCAGACCACCAGGGAGAGACTCCTCTGGTTGTATAGAAGTCTATGCTTCATGTGTTAAAGCTGCATTCTGTCTCCTGACCACCAGGGGGCGACTCCTCTGGTTGTATAGAAGTCTATGCTTCATGTGTTAAAGCTGCATTCTCTCTCCTGACCACCAGGGGGCGACTCCTCTGGTTGTATAGAAGTCTATGCTTCATGTGTTAAAGCTGCATTCTCTCTCCAGACCTTTATATGCAAAGTTCGTCAAATAAAGCAGAATTGTTTGCAGGTGTGAAAGCAGATCTTTTTCCAATGGAAAGCCCGTTAAATATTTTGTTTATCACTTGAGTCTTGACCTCTGAAGCTCTGATTAAAAATATCTCAGAGGGGATGAAACCGGTGGATTTCCTTGGTACAAAAAAAAGTAAAATATGTGCAAATGTCAGCAACACCCAGGTTGTTTTCATTCAAGCTGCCTGAGAGTTCAGTGCGTCTTGGTGCGTCTGAGCGCTCGCGAGGGTCTTTTTCCTGCCATTGTGTTCCTGGAGTTCCTCCAGCGGTGGGACATTGTGGAGAAAAGGCCGACCCCGTCGTCTCAGCAGGAAGCGCCGGGGGTTTGAGTAATGTCGGTGTTGTCGGAGCTGCAGGGAGACGCTGCTCCGCTCGACGCGTTCGCTTCTTTTTGCTTTGAGTCGTCCTCCTTTTGCTGCTTTTTCCACTTTAACATGAAAACTGTGCTCCAGACCTCTTTTTCCTTGTGTTTGAGTCGTCGTAGGAACCCTAAATTAAATCCAATACTTGTGTTTATTGTATGTGTTTGTTCAGCAAAGTCTTGGGAAAAAAATGTATATCTGCAAAAAAAAAAACACTTAAGATATTTTGATCATAACTATGAACATCCAGCATGATATGAGCCAGATTCCCCAAAAAAACCTCCTGGAACGTCAATAAGACACCTTTATGGAAAGATTAGGACCTAAAGAATCAGAATCTGCAACAAAAATCACAATAAAACAAAGTCTTGTCCTGTTAGGAAGGAGTTTCAGTCAAAAAACTGTGTCGTTCGGTTCAAAAATTAGAAAAGTTACATATGTTATGACAAAAGATTGTCTGAATGGAGCATGCTGGGACTTAAAATTGTCCCATTGTGTATTTTTGAGGAAATCCGTCTGGCCATCAATAAAATAATCACATTACATTGGAATGATTAGGAGCCATTTTGTTTTTATCAACCACAAGAATCTGTGCAAAGGAGACAAAAGTATGTTGAGAACTTAGTTAAATGTTTAGCCTCATGTAGGCCACTGTTTCAGGTTCTGCCATTAAATATATTCTTAACGCACCAAACTGACAGATAATCACAAGCGATCTGTCTGCTTTCATGTGCCGACTCTTCTTCTTCTTCTTCTTCTTTCCTGCACCAGACGCCGCTGTATAAATAGACTTTAAAGACCATATAGAAGGCAGGTGAACGTTAGATCCGCTTCAGCGAGACAAAGCGATGAGTCAGACAAATTAGAGACGTGGATTTTTGCAGCAAGGATAAAAAAGGGAACTGTGTGCTGACGTGTCGTTCTGCAGGCTCACCGTGTGTGTTCATGTGCATGTTTCTTTCTTTTCTCTTTGAAGACAACACAGCCGACGTCACGGTGAAGCAGGGCCCGTTCAGCCTGGACGACCCCAAAGATTACAGCGTGGACGTGCGCATCAGCGACGGAGGCCGGCCCGCCCAGACCAGCGTCACCAAGCTGTCAATCAAGGTCTGGCTATGTCTTAACCCTATACCTGGAGGGTGTGACGCACTGTCTGCTTCTATACAACCCTGGTGATAGTCAATGGAGTCGAGACATGCAGCTAACCTTTACTTATTTGACCGTAGTTTGTGACACAAAATACGAGACAAAACAACACAAACCTGACCGTGCAGTGTCATGAAAAACTTGCAAAAGTCCGATAAAGAGTCCGAGATAGTCGCCACAATTCGTCCCTTCAGGCCTCGCTGCTAAGCCACGCCCCTTAAATGACCATATTTGGACACTTCGGTCGGTAGACCGTCCAATCAAATTCAATTATTGGATTATTTTTTTCTCAGAGCATCCGATGCGTTGATTGCAGTCATGATTTAATGGCAATTTCAACAAAAATAGTGTACTTTTTTTTTTTTGAAGATCTCCTACCCTGCCTTTAATAAATACTGTAAAGTCAATTTTCCATTTGTGCAAACAGACGATTGAAAGTACGTTTCTTTTCTATCCGACATAAAAAAAACTGTTAAAAAAGATCATTTAAACATAAATCAGGAAACTTTAAAAGACAGTAACTCTGCATTGCAGCAGCATCAGAGTCTCAAACTCGCCCCCGAAGCGTTGTGTAGTTTACGCTCCACTAATGTCGTCACTGTGTGTCTCGCCGCCTGCAGTCGTGTCGCTGCGACGCCCGGAGGATTCCCACGCAGTGCAAAGCCGGCGCTCGGAGGATGGGAGTGAGCGTCCACGCCCTGATCGCCATTCTGCTCTGCATCCTGACCATCCTGGGTACGTTCTCCTCCTTCGTCTTTTCTTGCTTTGTTCCTTCTCGGAGATCATCTGTCAGGGTTGTGGAGATAATCCTATTTTTTTTTTTCGTGCTATTTCTGAAAAAAGTGCCTGAAGAAACTCTCGTTTCATCTTCCAGAGCAGCTCGAAGGCCGACGCTAACAATTCCACACATCAAAGTCTTTTACACGTGTTGTAAAAATCCTTTTGTGACACCAAAAAAAGAGCCGCGGCGTTGAAGTTCATACATTGCCTCAAGTGATGTCACTTGAGTCTGAGTTGGGGTTGAGGGCTACGTTTGGAAATAATGAAAAAAAAACTTGAAAAGTTAGTTAGAATGAAGTGAGCCCGGCAGACATGCTAGCTGCTACATTAGCCACTAGCGGCGGAACGCACCTGAATCTTTAAAAGACCTGTAAGTGGTCACGTTGCATTGTGGGTAATGCAGGCGGCAGGAACAAGCAAGTTGATCTCGCTCTGGTTCTGCTCTATGAATTTGTCTAAACTGCTGGAAAATGCACGAAATATTAAGAGTAACGTTTGCTAACGCGTCATTGGAAATATGGACTCTCGCGACACTTGTGATGTCATCATTTTTTTAAATCATAGAGCATCTTTTTGGTTCATTCATGAACTGTTCAGTAGCTTGAATCAAAGATGGAGAGCAGGACCAAAACAAAACATTGCTGAGAAGATTGTCCATTGTTTGTGAATGTATGGAGGTAGATTTGTGTCTTTTTTACCCGAGCAAATTTATAGTTTGTAAGTAAATTATCTCCAAATGGTTGCTCTCAATTAAAAAAATTGTTAAAAACGAAATAAATAAAAAAAAACACTCTTTCATGTAAAAATAAAAAATGCTTGTCCGCTACCAGAGACACATTTGTACGACCTAGTGTGTACTATTTTTTTTTTTGAGAGAATTTTTTTTTAGAGCAATTTTTTTTTCTGAGAAAAAAACTTTGTTCACAAATTTTTTTTGTTAAGAATTTTTTTTTTTTGAAAGAGAGAATTTTTTTTTTGAAAGATTTTTTTTTTTTTTTTAAGAATTTTTTTTTTTTTTAAGAAATTTTTTTTGGGAGATTTTTTTTTTTGGAGAGAATTATTTTTGTTGAGATTTTTTTTGAGAATTTTTTTTGGAGAATTTTTTTTTTTTGAGAATTTTCTTTTGGGAGATTTTTTTTTTTGGAGGGAATTTTTTTTTTTTGAGAGAACTTTTTTTTTAGAGCAAAGATTTGGAGATAATTTAATTACAAACTAGAAATTAGCTTGGGTAAAAAAGACACAAATCTACCTTCATGTGAATGGAAGTCTCCGTCAACCCGCTGAGGTTTAACCTCCGGCGTAGATGTTGGAGGCGGAGCTCCAGCCCCATGTGATCATGTGATCGGGGAGGATCTACACGTCCTCTTGCTTTGCCGTAACTAAGGTTTGCATTTTGCAGCGAGCATCCCCCCCTCCCTCCTTTGTTGTTGGTTTTATGAATAATGCAGCGACGGATGTGGAAATAATGCCTGCGGTTGTGAGCTCAGTATTCTCTTTGATACCTTCGCCCCCCCGCTCCCTTTTTTTACTTTATTTTCTGGAGGGGTGGGAAAAAAGAGACACTTGTCATGTCGGATGAGAGGCAAGAGTCAGAGAGATAGTCGTCCAAACACGAGGGGAGCCGGGATGAAAAGTGCCGAAGAAGAAGAAGAAGTTGAGGATGAAGACGGACGGAGGCGGAGTGACAGAAAACGTATATCTCGACTGAGATAAGGGAGGTGGAGACGGAGGGCGAGACAGATGAGAGGCGAGCGAGACGGGGATCTGAGGTGGAACGAGTGACGGAGGGAGACAGAAAGAGGTTAAAGAAGACAGATGCCGAAAGAGGGGGATTGTGGGAAGAATGGGAGTGGTAATGAGGAGAGTTTATCGGGTCTTTAGGTGCCGTCTGCTTATCAAACACCGCCGAACACTCAACCTATTAACTATTAATATACTCCTTCGCTATCGCGCCTTTTCCCCCTCTGTTTTCTTTTCCTTCATCTCCCTCTCTTCCTCTGTCTTTCTCTCCCCCCTCTGGGTCTCTCTCTCTCTCTCTCTCTCTCTCTTTATCAAACACCCCCCTTCCCAACCAACGCAGGCCAGATTAACTATTTAATGTGCTCTTGTCATTATCTGCCAGGGCCCCAAAGCAATTTACAGACGCATTTTTCTCACAAGAACTCGGGTTTGACACACGGAGAGAGTTTTTTTCCTACAAAAGAAAGAGCTTCTTCTTCTCCTCCTTCCTCTTCTCTCTCTCTCCCCCTTTCCCTCTAAGTCTGATATCTCCAGAGCTTATTAAACTGCAGAGCATGTGTTGTAAAAGATTAATCTGTTGGTTTCCCAGGCAAACTTAAATTAGTCCCGCTCGCCCTCCGCTAAAAGGCGCCGCTAATGCCGCTCGTCCGCCGAGAGAGAGAGAGGTTGATATCGGGCCGGAGGCTCGGGGTCTAATCTAATGTCAGACGTACCCTTCGTCCTTCTTTCCCCCCTTCAGACGTCTCCTCTCTTGATTTCCTCCGTCACGACTTCCTTCGCTCTCAAAATCGCTGACAGCTTCTCCTGATTTGTTCTTCTCGTTCCTTTCCATTCTTCCTCTCTCCTGCTTCCTCGTCCTCATTACCTCATCTCCACGGCGCGAAGGCCAGAACATGAAACAAAACTTTTGTGTCGTTAATCCCACTTTCTTGTCTTATTTCCTAATGAGGTTACGAGTGTCGAGATAAAACAGAAATGCAGCGAAGGTTTTAACCGGATTCACTGACTTCAAATAACCTTTAAGAGTCTATTTGTCGTCGTAGGAAGACCAAATTAATTACAATACTTGTGTTTATTGTATTTATTTGCTTAGCAAAGTCTTGGAAAAAAAATGTATATCTGCAAAAAAAAAAAATCACTTTTAAAAGATATTTTGATCATAACTATGAACATCCAGCATGATGTGAGCCAGATTCCCCAAAAAAGCCTCCTGGAGCGTCAATAAGACACCTTTTTGGAAAGATTAGGACCTAAAGAATCAGAATCTGCAACAAAAATCACAATAAAACAAAGTCTTGTCCTGTTAGGAAGAAGTTTCAGTCAAAAAACTGTGTCGTTTGGTTCAAAAATTAGAAAAATTATGTATTTTATGCCAAAAGATTGTCTGAATGGGGCATGCTGGGTATTAAAATCGGCGCAGGAGGGTTTTAGTGCACGGTTTCCAAAAGGTTAAGGCGTCATGGCTGATCAGAGGAGATGACATCACACTTTCATTCCCCTTTAAGATTATTTTAAACACGTTTTTTCTATTCTTTACTACTTTGACTGCTCATGGGGGAAGTTTCAGAGTCGATGATCCTCAAACATTATTTCAAAGGAGAAACTTTGGTGCGCGTTGGAAGAGTTTTCTGTGTGTGAGCTGACACATCTGTAGTTATTTGTAGTGTTTCAGACAAACATCAGGAAAATGCTAAATATATGGTTTATTGTGAGAGGTGTGAGAACAGAAGCTGCTGCCGTCGCTGAAAGTTGAAATAAAGTTTGAGCTCTTAGTTTGTAAACATACGTTCAACTCAACTTATTCAGTTTTTCTTCGCGTAATATTCACGTTCTTTGTAAAAGTATTCATAAATTAAATATATATATTGAGAAACGTCCCCGATGTGTAAAAAGGCTCTTGATAAAAAGGTAAGAATAAACATATTTCTCCGGCTTCACAATAAGTATTTTACGCCTCTTCGTCCCGTCTAATGTGTTTACTCTCTTCCTATGGAAGCCCATTCCCGCCACAAGAAAAGTCAAATTTATAAGATAAAAAGTCATAATTATGAGATAAAAAGTCAAAAAACAACCTCTCGGCTTTTTATCTCATAATGAAGACTTTTCATCTAATGATTATGACTTTTTATTTCATAATGAAGACTTTTTATCTTATAAATTTGACTTTTTATCTCATAATTATGACTTTATATCTCATGATTATGACTTTTTATTTCATAGTTATGACTTTCTTATAAATACGACTTTTCATCTCATAATTTCAACGTCTCATAATTATGAATTTTTATCTCATTATTATGACTTTTTCCCATACATATGTCTTTTATCTTATAAATATGACTTTTTATCTCACAATTTTGACTTTATTGTCTCATAATTATGACTTTTTTTCTCATAATTATACATTTTTATCTCATAATGACTTTTTATTTGTATTTATTTTTGTGGCGGTGATGGGCTTCCATACATCACCGTTTCCTGTTTCCTCCTCATTTCTTTCCTCTTTCTTTCTCAATGGTGCATTTCTTCTTCGTCACCTGCCAGATGCAACTTTCCTTCCTTCTCCTTCCCCCTCCATTCATTTCCTCTCCCTCTCTTGTCTCTCTCTCTCTCTCCCTCCCTCTCTCTCTCTCTCCCTCCCTCTCTCTCCCCGAGTGGATTCATGAGTTTTTCCTCGCTGCAGGCGAAACGTCTCAGACACCTAAAACCAGCCGCTCCTCGTTCCCCTCGTTCCTCGTCTCAATCCCTCGTTAGTGTTCCACTTTCCTCACTTGTTTCTTGCCCCCATTCTTTTCTTCTTCTTCTTCTTCTCTCTCTTCTCTCTCTCTCTTCTCGTTTCTCTGCCCTAATTCTCTCTCCTCTTTTGGTTTTTTCCTTCACGCTGTCGGTCCAGCAGGAAGCTGTGAACACGCTGATGTTTTATGTTCACGATGGAAGGGCTTTGTTCCTCTTTTATCTTCTGGCCGATATAATCCTGTATTTACAATATAAAAACAACTGAGCTCAGCTTCCTCCTGACATGAGCAAATAATAATAACTTTATTCATATAGTTTTTAAAACAGTGTCTACAAAACGCTGTACAGAGAAGCAGAACATAGACATACATAGCGGCCATTTTAAAATGCTTATTTCCAGGCCTGGAAAGTCCTTGAAATAAAAAAAAGTGTAGTAAAAGTGGTGTTATATTCATGTGTTCATGACGTTCATTTAGTTATAAATAATGAATCTGCTTTTAAAAGAAAGAGGCTCAACATATCAGCAGCAAACATACAGGCATCTATATAAATGTTTATTCTTTTAATCAAACTATTGTCTCTCATTCATTTGAGTCATTTAAGGTTTACTGTATGCTTTGAATCCTCATTGTTAGTTTAAATACTACATTTTATCACTTTTTACTGTTTACACACACATTTCACACAATGTTTGCTCATGGACATTTGGTTAAAGTCATGAAAATGTGGTTAAAAGTCATGAAAAATTGGGTAAAATTCATGGAATTTTTGTTTAAATCATGTAAATTTGGTTAAAAGTCATGGGAATGTGGTTTAAAGTAATAAAAATTGGGTTAAAAGACATGAAAATGGGGTTAAAAGTCATGGAAATGTAGTTTAAAGTAATAAAAATTGGGTTAAAAGACATGAAAATGGGGTTAAAAGTCATGGAAATATGGTTAAAATTCATGAATATTTTGTTAAAACTAATTAAAATCTGGTTAAAAGCCATAAAAATTTGGTGTAAAGTCATGAAAATGTGGTTGAAGCCATGGAAAAGTCCATTGGTCACAATGTGTATAAAAGGCCGACGTGATGACACCGTATTGTGCGTCAGAGGAATCCTCACAACCAACATGTCCTCACCCTCAACCCGTCCTCCTCCAGTCATCGTGATCCTGTTCGTCATGAGGAAACGATACCAGAAGGATTCTCTGTCCAACCTGAAGAACAGCGGCGAGATCCACGAGCAGCTGGTCACCTACGACGAGGAGGGAGGAGGCGAGATGGACACCAACGGGTACGTAGAGGAAGAGCCACCATTCCTCCGTCATGTGACTTTTCATGGCTGCTTTTCTGGCACTTTGCACTCAGAAGAAAAGCCATGAAGGCTATGAGCGCTTCCTGTGTGCAATGTCTATTTTCTTTGCTGCTTCTGGTCAATTTGATGACCCAGTTAGCCAGTTTGTTTAATCTAATCTGATCTATATTTTAACAGTATTAAAACCACACATAATCCCTACACACAATCCAGAATAACTGCATCGTACACATGCTGACTAAAGTTACACAAAAAGTCAAGTGTTATTATTATATTTCTGTTCTCGTACTATAACACCTGGATGACTTCTTTTAGAGACAACTGTGAATATTATATCAGATAATCTGAGGTTATGTCACTTTTTCACTGTTTTTTTGACTCTTTGATGGTAATATTTGGCTCTAATATGACTGAAATACATTTGATCACTTTTTCATGTTTATGCCCCGATTTCACTACATGTTTGGTCATGGAAATTTAGTTTAAAGTCATGGAAACCTGGTTAAAAGTCATTGAAATTTGGCTAAAAGTCATGAAAAGTTGGTGAAAAGTCATGGAAATTTAGTAAAAACTCATGAAAATCTGGTTAAAAGTCATTGAAATTTGGCTAAAAGTCAAGGAAATTTGGTGAAAAGTCATTGAAATTTGGCTAAAAGTTGGTGAAAAGTCATGGAAATTTAGTAAGAAGTCATGGAAATTTGATTAAGTCATGGAAATTTGGCTAAAACTTATGGAAATTTAGTAAAAAGTCATGAAAATCTGGTTAAAAGTCATTGAAATTTGGCTAAAAGTCTTGAAAATGTTGTTAAAAGTCATGGAAATTCTGTGAAAAGTTATGAAACTTCACACTTCCTCCCTCTTCAGATAAATATGGTTAAAAGTCAATGAAATATTGTTAAAAGTAATGAAAATTTGGTTTAAAATCATGGAAATTTGGTTAAAAGTCATGCGAATTTGGCTCATGGAAATTCACACTTCCTCTCTCTCTCTTCAGCTACGACGTCTCCATCCTCTCCTCCGCTTGCCACGACGGCTCCCTGCTCCGCCACCCCCACCCCCACCGCCACCCCCACGGCCACGCCCACCCGTCCCTCTACGCCGTGGTGCAGAAGCCGCCGCCCACCGCCTGCAAGGGCGACATGGCCGTGATGATCGAGGTGAAGAAGGACGAGGCGGACCACGACCGGGACGGCTTCCCGTACGACACGCTGCACATCTACGGCTACGAGGGGCCCGAGTCTCTGGCCGGGAGCCTCAGCTCGCTGGGCAGCTCCTCCACGGGCTCGAACTTGGACTACGACTTCCTGAACGACTGGGGCCCGAGGTTCAGGACCCTCGCCGAGCTGTACGGCGTGGACGCGCCGGACTACTACCATCAGTACTGATGGATAGGATGCCAAAACACACACACACACGCGTCGAAAAGAGCCATAAGAAACACACTCACGCATAGTCAAACGTACGTAGGAAGTACACACACTCGCACTCGTAGAAACGGGGTTTGACGTCGGCCATTTTGTTTCTCTTCACAAGAGCTTCAGCTTTTTTTTTTTAAATTTTATTCGGAGAGCTTCGGTGCCCTTTTTGTCTCGGAGGAGATGATGGGAAGATTTTAAGTGAGAACTAACTGCTTCACAGATGCACAAGAGGATTGATTGATTGATTGATTGATTGATTGATTGATTGATTGATTGATTGGCGACAGCGTGAGATCCGCAGCGTGAGGATGCTTTTTGTTTTAAAATTATTTTGGTGGCAGTGTTGTGGAGTCTGACACCGTAAACCTGTGTATGTCACCTGAGAAGATCTCAAAGTCCAAATCAGTAATTGACGGTTTAACCTTTTGGAAACTGTGTGTGAAAATAATCCCGCTCCCATTTTAATACCCAGCATGCCCAATTCAGACAATCTTTTAGCATAAAATACGTGTTTTTTTCCATTTTTGAACCGAACGACACAGTTTTTTGACTGAAACTCCTTCCTGACAGACCAAGACTTTGTTTTATTGTGATTGTTGTCTCAGATTCTGATTCTTTAGGTCCTAATCTTTCCAAAAAGGTGTCTTATTGACGCTCCAGGAGGCTTTTTTTGGGGAATCTGGCTCATATCATGCTGGATGTTCATAGTTATGATCAAAATATCTTTCAAAAGTGTTTTTTTTGCAGATATACATTTTTTTCCCAAGACTTTACTGAACAAATACATACAATAAACACAAGTATTGAGATTAATTTGGGGTTCCTACAATGACTCAAACACAGGGGAAAAGAGGCAAAATTGCTTGCACAGTTTTCAACGGGTTAAATCGAGTCGCTGCTGGTCAGATATTTAAATCCTTTACGTGTCGTTGCATACGTATTACGTCTCAAAGCACCATTTTGCATCCCTCTTTTTACAGCCGTTGATCGTACTGCAAGTTTGTTCTTATAAAATGTGTTATTTGTACACATCTATAGCATATGCACCAACACATACACCTACCAATGGTGCACATTTCATATAAATGCACATTTTCAACAATAAAAAAAAGAACAAAAAGTAGGCGTAGTCTTCTTAAATCAAAAGTTGACATTAACTTTATTTATATCAAATGATATGGTCTTTTTAAAAATATCAATGGAAGTGTATTTATGTCCTCCTGGGGATGCAAAATGGTGCATTTCAGAAAAACAACTCTTTTCTGTTTTTCTTTCCGTCTTACGCTGCTCTTTCATATTGACGGCCTGTAATCTCTCTGAACTTTGATGTTTTATTGTTGGGTTTTATTCCCCGACAAAAGGGGCCGTAAGCACGGCGAGAACGGAGGGAGGAGGGGTTAGTTTTGATCTGCCGTTGATGGTTTGATTTGTAAATAAGATCTCGCTTCAGGGGTTTATTGTTTGAGGTGAAAAGCTGAGAGTTTCTACTCAAAGAGGGAGGAAGCGTTTGATCACAGCGAGGCGCTTTTTTACCTGAAAACGCTGAAAAACACTCGTCTTTCAGGAAAAGTTCAAGGCTGGAAAACTCACAACGCGACATCAGGTGTTAGTCGTCTGGAAAAGTTGAGCGGAAGTTCCTGATATTTAGCGTTTCCTCGCAGTTTATTCGAAGTAGAAACCCTGAAAAGGCGAAACCATCAGAGTCATTTTGTCCGTTATCTTCTGCTGCGAGGAGAGAAAACAAACTGGACGGCTGGAGAGGAAACGGCTCCGCTGAGGTTCAGACTTCCAGCTTGTTCACAGGTCTGATTTGACAGAACGTATCATCACAGTTATTGTTGCCCAATCCTCAGAGGCCCACTACAACGAAAGTCATTCAGACGACTCAGGAAGCAGCGAGCGGCAGAAAGCAGCCGCTTGAGCTCCAATAACTTTAACCTCTCATCCTTTTATTCTGGCTACTGTCCGGCCAGACGCCCGCCGATCAAAACCACCATTTAATCTGCTCTCATTGAACAGTTTATCAATGAAAATATCCTAAAAAAGTGGCTGAGATTGAGCCCAAAGATGCCTTTTGCTTGAAATTGAATGAAGATACTCAATTTGCAATAATGTAAAAAAAGTAAAAAGACATTTAAGAAGCTGGAATCGCAGCAGACTTTGACGAAATTTTAAAAAAAAATGACCCATTCGCAACAAAAATAAGTCAAGTAATTATAATCATGGGTCATTACTTGCATACCCGCCCATTTAAATGAAATGTCCCTTTGATTGTGTTATCTCTGACCCTGTGATAACGTAGAGGATATGATGTCGCCTGTTGCATTTAAACAATGACGTTGTTATATCATCATGAAAAACAGTCATAAAGTTACTGCAACGACGTATAAATCAGGTTAAAATGTTGTCCTTTATATTTAAATACATTGTTCTGCTAAAGACAGACATCCATTTGTTTTTACAAACATATATTTCCATTACAGTTTAGAGAATATAGTTTATTTATTCTCCTGTTTATTCTGTTTTTGTTTGGACTTGAAGTTTCTTTAAAGCTCCTTGAAAGGCCACTCGATAAACGCTGGAAACAATAGCTGGAAGCTCTCTCAAGGCTTCCTGTTGGGTTCATATATATTTATATTTATACATATATATTCATATGAACTCAGAGCAGCCAGTTCCTCCACTTGACTCTCAGTCGTTCCCTCGTTCCCTCGTTCGGCGTATCTCTACCTCCTCTCTCCTCGTCCACTAATCAGCTAAACCAAACAGTGAAGTCAACTTCCTGTCTGCGTTGGGGGGTTTTGCTCCCGCCCCTTCCTGTCGGCGTTATCTCTCCCGCGGGCCGCAACACATTGTGCTCGCTTCCCGTTCGCCTTTTCCTGACAAAACAAATCTTGGAGCGACGCAAGAAGGAGAAACACGGGACGAGGAGGAAAGAGGACGAGAACAATGTGCAGCGGTGATGAGTTTTCCAGCAGAGCTAAGATGTGTAATGGTGTCAACATCCTGGATGTGGAGCAACGCCGAACATCCACACATCCATAACCATCAGCCAGCGTCCAATCTATCAAATTCATGAAGGACGACTCGTCACTTTGTTGGTTGAGAGAAGCAGAAAAGCTAAATGTTAGCTTCTGCATTTGCCTTTTTTTTCTTCCTTACTTTCATTTTTAGAAGGTTTAAGCAACAAAGCTAACGTTTCAACAACGCAACAACGTAACAAAGCTAACGTTTCAATGTAACGAAACAACGTAATGAAACAACGTAACGCAACAACGTAACGCAACAACGTAAAGTAACAACGTAACGCAACAACGTAACAACGTAAAGTAACAACGTAAAGTAACAACGTAACGAAACAACGTAACAAAGCTAACGTTTCAACGAAACGAAACAACGTAGCGAAACAACGTAAAGAAACAACGTAAAGTAACAACGTAAAGTAACAACGTAAAGTAACAACGTAAAGTAACAACGTAAAGCCTCGCTACCTTGCTTTGTCGCCACGTTGCATTGTTGTACATTTCATTGTTACATTGCAGCGTTCTCCTTCACTAACACATGATGTCGTGTGTAAGTTACGTTGTTACGTTACACTGACACGCAGCGACGTGACGTCAAAGTTACTTTTGGGTTCAGGCGCCGTCGGCCTCCTGGGTGAGAGTCCTGTGTTTGTGTGACCACCGTGCTCATTATTTAAAGAACGGCTGTTTGCGACATTACATCACTCGCTCCGACCGGACGCACAAACATCCACGTAAATGAATCTAAAAGTCTAAAAAGTCCACACCCGACGTCTCCGCGGTTTTGCAGAAACTTTTCCTCCCGTCTGGGCTTTTGTGAAGAAGAAGAAGACGAAGAGACTTTCTTATTTCTAACTTGCCTTTTGGTAAACTCTGCAGACATTTATTGAACAAACAATGGCTTCCTTTTCTGGCTGCCATCTTCGTTCGGGCCAAAGAATGGAGACTCACCTTGTGAGTCTGACTGGAACAAATGTGTTCCTGTTATCCAGGAAGCAATATTAAAGTGGTTTTATGCATTTTGTTTGTATGTTATCACCATTATCTTTAATTGTGAACGGGGAAAAATGTGTTGTTGAAAGCGGCAGCCTGCAGCAGACAGAGACGCTCCATTATCTACTTTTCTAACAGCAATACGTGAGCTGTGTGTTTTTTGGGGGAACAAAATCAGACATGAAGAGGCAGACGGGTAAATTTGACAACAATTTTAGCCAGCAGCGTTTTTCCACCTTTTTTTTTTTTTGTTCTGTTCCAAAAAAACTCTGTAAAAAGAAAACAAACAACTGAACACACATTCATGCATCTGGACGAGTCCATTCTAGAAAATAATCATTAAATTCATTATTTTAATTATTGTGCATCTGCAAAATTAGTTTTTTAACTCGCAAAAAATAAAAAATGTAAAGTGCCATTTTTATTTCTAATTTGTTCAACGGTTCGGATCCAAACGGTGAAAATAAATCTCTCAGGTTGGGATTCAGGCACAAAATGTAGTTTTTTTAAATCTTTATGTCAAGAAACAAACAAATATGTATCAAAATATTAGCTTCACAAAACCTTTTTGCTTTGCTTTCTTCTGTGTATCCTGTGTGTTATTGAGGACTTTGAGTGAAATGTATATATATAAAAAAAAAGGTGCCTGATGGTGGTTTCTCTCCGGCCTCGCCTCCTTGATCTGTAGCCTAAATGTGTTTCTGTGTCCAGAAGACGTCAAACTTGACACAATCTGTTTTTTTAAGTATCAATTAAGTTTTTTTATACAAAAGAAAGAGTCGTTGTTGAATGGTGAGCGGATACATTTACTGTTTGTGTGTTTGTGTGTGTTTGTGCCCATGTACAGACACACTAATGGGTGTCAAACCAATAAAAAAACACATAGAAATGCATCGTAGTGTAAATACAGTGAGGGTCTCCGAGGGAGCGACATGTGCCTTTATACATCTAACGAAAATACTGTAATTCATTTTTTTGATGGCGAACACGATGTTTTTATATATTGTTTTTATGGTGTATAGCAACTACTTTTTATTACCTGACAATTTTGTAAGTGTAGAATAAAAATAAAACACTACAATAAGTTTAGCTGTCTGTGTTTTTTTGTGTGTTTTGGAGTTTTACAAGTGAACTGAACGGCGTTGTTACGGTCATTGAAAACCTGGAAAGGTCCTTGAAAAAAAAAAAATCCCAAAAGTGGAGTAAAAGTCAACATATTATCATTTTTACTAAATGTTTGGTCATGGAAATTTGGTTTAAAGTCATGAAAATTCAGTTAAAAGTCATAAAAATGTGGTTTAAAGTCATGGAAATTTGATTAAAAAGTTATGAAAATGTGGTTTAAAGTTATGTAAATTTGATTAAAAGTTATGAAAATGTGGTTTAAAGTCATGGAAATGTGGTTTAAAGTCATGAAAATTTAATTAAAAGTCATAGAAATTTGGTTTAAAGTCATGAAAATTCAGTTAAAAGTCATAACAATGTGGTTTAAAGTCATGGAAATTTGATTAAAAGTCATGAAAATGTGGTTTAAAGTCATGAAAATGTGGTTTAAAGTCATGGAAATCCATTGGTCAACATGTGTATGAACTCTGCCTTAAGTTTGATGTTCATTGAATCAAGTTAAATAACTCAAAAGTGAGCGTTTGTGTGTTTTAATCCCGTTACCGCTTCCAGAAACATGTGTTTTAGAGTTATTATTAAAAAAAAGTACTTTCAGGGATTTGAATTTCAAGGTTGGTTGAGAAACAATGACATCATGTTTTGTTAAGTTTCCTCCCTCAAGCCCATAAAAGGAAAAAAGTTAAAATTTGCTGACAGTAACCCGACAAGAAGGCCGGTCACATACATGATTCATAGCAGATTTTCACCAAGTAAAAATGAAGTTTATATAAATATATGTGTGTGTGTCTGTATGTGTGTGTGTGGGGGGAAGTCCAGCTGTTTCTTTGTGTAAAATGATCCGACATGTCGATTGTTACGCGTTGGAACGGCCCGAGGAGAAGCTGTGATCTCCTTCTTCTTGATCTCTGACATGCGAGTCGGAGGATATCCGCTTGTTTTCCCTCCTCAACCGAGTGTGAACTCACCGCGGGTTCAATACCTCCACATACCTGATCACATCCATATGAGACGTGATGGCCGAGGGAACAAGGTCATAGGAGAGAGATGTGAACACACACACACAAGCCTTCAGGCTTTGTTCAGCGTAACGTTGTTCTGCATGAAGTCAGGAAGCTCAATTCCCAAAAGTCCTCACACACCGAAACTTCAAAATACGGATCATTTGTCTCGCTGCCTTGCAAAATGATCCGTGTGACTCCTAAAAAAAAAGACTTGTCACTCCACACCAGTCGGTTCTCACAACGTCATCCGGTCGACAGAAACATCGTCCGTCGGGTCGAACCCGTCGTCTTTCAGACGTCTTTTGTTCCCGAAAATCTAACTGAATAGTTTCCTGTGAAGACGGAAGGTTTGTGTGAAAAAAGACTGTTTGCGTGTTAGAAGGGGAAGACGACCTTTGTTGCTGGCTTTGGTATAAAAACACACAACAGAAACACTTTAAACCAGATTATTTTAAGAGCATAAAACAGGATTCATCATTATTTAGTCAGAGATGGTTCATTGGTTGATACAATCTGTGGTTTTAGTCTCGTTATACGACTCTTTTATAGTTATTTTTTCTTACTTTCTGCAGTTTTTAAATCTTTTGTTTGTGTTTTTTCACGCGTAAAACTTCCATGTGTCCGTCTTGGCCATGCAGATTTGATTTTAAAATGTAAATTGGACTAAATAAAAGCTTCAATAATGAAATAAAACTTGTCCCGTCACCCAGTCGCTTGACGAAAAACAAATATCTCAAATACAAGATGAAAAATAATTGATAAATAAAGGTCTGGTGCCTTCTCTGTTGGAAGAGAAACAACGATATTAAAAAGTACGTCACTAAAATTATTGAAAACAAAAAGACAACCAAAAGTAAAAACAAGACACGCCCCTAAAAAGGTTTGATTGTCGGTCTCTCCTCGACGCAATGAGAAACCAAAAAGCGTTCAGCGCAGTGTTGATGACACCGCTCCATTCATGATGCACAGCGAGTTTGGTGTGAATCGGACCGAGCGTTTAGGAGAAAAGTGCAAAAAACGTGTTTTTCACAAAATTCAAAATGGCGGAAAATTTTGACTTTATGGGTCGGAGAGGCTTTTTGTAGAGCAGGTGGAAACGGACACGTGTGCATTTTTTCAAGTCAATCGGACAATCTGGCGAGGGGCGTCGCCGGTCCAACTTCTAGGGGGCGCTAGAGAGCCTTTTTTTTTAACAGCTATATCAGACGACTATTTTCACATATTTTGACAAGCGATCTAAAATTTGGTGAGTTTTAGAGTTTGACAAGTCTTTCCTGATCCGATGTCCTGTGTGTAGAGATTATAAAGCGCTTCGAGGCAAATTTTAATTTATGATTTTGGGCTGTACAAAATAAACTGAGTTGACTTTTAATGTGCAGGAGTAGCTTGATGCAGGCAGACAGGAGGCCGGGCTGCAGAGATAAAGTCACCCGACCTGGAAAAGCACTTTAAAAAAACTACTTCTCCTTTGAGCATCGTAAAGGAGGAAGCACATGCATGCAGACGACTCTCTGAAGTAGCACGTTAGCATTCATAGCATCCATATCTTGAAGAACACGTTTCCAAAAAAACCATCGAGCTGATTTCTGACTCATCATTTCAACATGGACACCAGGAGGATTCCACACATCCAATCCTTAAATGTTTCCTTGTTTTCCCCCTTTCATGACGACGGCCATCAGGAATGGAGAACGCTTCTTTTTAAAAAGCTTTCACTGGGAGCTGCACCGCGTCCTCTCCCTCCGTCATCAGTTATTCAGGCGAAGGAGGAGGACGGCTGGAAGATGTGACTGATGCCTGCAGGAGTGAGTGACACTGAAAGGAAAGAGGAGAGAGGAAAGCCTCCATCTTGTCTCTTAACCTCAGCGTACTCGTGGCGAGGATGGATGGATGGATGGATGGCGGTGCCGGCAACACGCTAAACATTGCATTGTGGTCAAACTCCTCTCCTCCTCCCCCCCAAAAAACCCAACTATTAAACTGAGGCTCGCTTTATATCCTGGAACACGATTACATGGCGCCTCTGAATGGATAATCCTTTGAAGCCTGATCAAAGAAAGTCTGAATTTTTCCGGTATCGCGGGCCGCGGTGCGTGTTTACACGCGAGGGGAGTCGATAGGAAGCCGTTTACGCGACTAGCGGCGCGTAATCCGGTTAGAGGACGATCTGCGGCTCGCCACGAGCGGCGCGGCTACCTGCGGAAATGTAAAGATGTCACACACGATACGGGACTTTCGCGACGTTTTTAGGAGGTATTTTTCCAACCCGGCGTTCTCTTTTGATACCTTATTCCAGAATGTGGCTTTCATTGGGGTCGTGAAATCAAAATCACCTTAAATTTACTGATACGTCATGAAATATATCCATTTTTTCTTATCATTTTTTAGCTTTCATATCACCTGTTTGTAAGTTTTAGTGTCAAAGTTGTGTTTTTCAACCCCTTCTAGAAACATGTTCCCACATCTCTTCAAAACCAGAAGATTCCATCGACAAAAACATTTCATTACATCTAAAAAAAGAAGAAACTAAGCCTTTTAGTTATTTCAAAATGTAGAAGCGTTAACGCTCATCCAGTTCTAGCGTTCACATAATTCATTACCTTGTCGATTAGCTTTCTATGCTAACCTAGCTAACGGCTTTTACGCTAACGGCTGAGAGGATTTTCATCTGAAAAACCCACAAAAAAAGGACGCAGACGGAGTCCACCTGCAAATATTGCAATGAGTATGAACATCACACAGTCGTTCTCAGGGTGACGTTAAGTTATTAAACTTCTATCGTTGAACACTTTTGGTTGTCATGCACCGAATGCTTGAAGGTGAAACACAGAAAAACAATGCACAGATCGCTTTATGATAAATCGTATGTGACGCTGCAGCCGTTTAAAATTCATTGATGCATAAAAAAAAAAGTAATCTCCATTTGAAGCGGTTTTAAAAGACACTTCAAAGCAGAGAGTAATTCATATTTTTGCACACTAGAGGTCACATAAAGAGTAACGCCACAATATGTGAACGTGATGCACTTTTCTCCATCAATGCACCCGGAGCAAAGCATTCTGGACCTTTGGAGACGTTCAGATCAGGAGGACGAGAAGCCCGACAACATTTCACGAAGCCGGGTTTTCCAAAAATAGATGGTCAGGTTTAAATTCCAACCCGAGGAATGTCTCCCATTGTCACGAGACGGACTCTGTTGATCCTGTAACCTGCCAACTCGTCTGCTTCCTCGCCCACATCTGTCGATACGTCTCATAAATAAAACCCCGTTTTGTTATTGCGGGAGAAGAAACACTGTTTTCCTCTGGGTTGTCTGCGGCGCGACACAAACATCTATAGCGACTAAACACTGCGGCTCACACACACACACAGATTCTGGCCTCACAGGCGGCATCAGGACTCTTTTGTTTCACGTCCTCACTGGTCTGTGGAGCAGATGTGTTTTTGTCTCCCTCACAGACACACAAAGCTGTGTGGCATGGCGCTGAGAAGGTACGGCGGGTTCCAGCTCGTGTAAGTCGATTACTCCCCCTTTTCTCCCCCATGTCGGTGCCCACATGGGAACCGGGGCCTGGTCCTCATTCCTGGTCTGCAAAGCGCTCTGCAGTCAACCATCACAAGAGCCGAGCAGCATCAAACACACACTCGCACACTCTGACAAACACAATATAACCTCAGAGCGAGCGAGCCGGGAGCACCCCCGAGGTCCTGCGACTCACGAGGGGTTTGAGTGGGAAAGAGAACGACGCGAACCAATCGGCATTTAACTGCACCTGGTTGTGTTACTGTTTTTTTACATCTGCAGTCGTGCTGAAACGCCGAAAACTGTATCATCAGCAGCGGTGAAATAAAGTAAAACACACGAGGGGTGACTTCAACAACGACTGACGTCCTGTCTGGATGGTGAATACTTCACAACAATGAGGAGGGGAGGACATCCCTCCTTCCTCATCCTCTCACACTCTTTGTTTGACCCCTTTCGGACGATTCAGTCGCTTGTAAAAAATGTAGAAATCATATTCCCACTGCTTTTGTGAACCTAAGACCTTTTGGTAAAACAATGTCTATCACCAAAACAGTTCGACCACATGAGTAAAGTTATGTTTTCACAAGAGATATGAAGAATTTCCATAATATAGTGTCAAATGTTCTGCTTTGAGGCCATTTTATCACTTCACACTGTAAAAAATGCACTGAAATTGGCAGTTACTGTCATTTTCTACAATACTTGTGGATGCAATGATTTTTTTTTACATTAGAATCTTGGTTACTGTGATTTTCCCGCAGCACTACTGTGTTTAATTTTTTTTTTTTTACTTTGACTACTGTAATATTTAAATGAATACACAGTATTTTACTGCTAAATAGTTTACAGCAGGTTGCTGCTCACAAACAGTAAATTTCACAGGTGTTTTTTTACAGTGAGAACAATGGTTCCTTATTATATAGAGAGCTGAGACTGTTCTGCAATTTTAGATGTAAAACACACGAGTCTGTATCATAGTGACTTTAAAAAGGGAATTCACGAAACTATGTAAAATCCAGAAAATGACCTGTGACCCCGGAGAGAGAGAGAGAGAGAGAGAGAGAGAGAGAGGAAATCACAACCTGAAAAAAAGGTCAACTGACAACTATAAACTGGTGGTTCTCTGTCGCCACCTTGTGGTTCAGATCGCAAATTACACCAATGTGTATTTTTGTAGCTGACATAAAAAATAATGTATTCACATTTTAAGATGGAAGGTCATCATGGTTTATTCAAGGAAGTCATCCTACTGGAAATGGTTCAGAGCAGGAGAAGCATTTCAGTAATATTTTAAATAATTAATGATTTATTTTTTTATCAAAAATGAAATTGGAGATCAAGAAACTTATTTCCCCTTTTTAAAATGATTGAGATGAAGTTTGAGAGATATTGTAAATCCTGACTCAATATTTTTGTTTATCACAATAAAAATAGCAAAATACGAGTTTTTTTTTATGTTTACTTCAATCATAAAAAATTAAATTTCCCCATCGCATAGTGGAGGAAAATTAATAAAGTTTTCCAAAAGTAACTTCTTAAACCCCTGAGACACGTGATGCAGTTTGTCTGTAGCATCAGAGACAATAATTAAAGGATTAACATGAATAATTTACTTCTTTTAAAAGCTCAACAGGTGTTTTCAATCCTGGCTGATTACTGCACAGCCAGAAGGGCTCAGAGGGCCCTCTAGTGGCCACCAGAGGAACTGCAAACACGGTCAGATTACATAAAAAACAAACAATTTGGTCATTTCCAGGGCTACTTATTTATATTTCTAAACGTGATCAAGAATTTAAATGAACTTTAAATTAAAATGTGTACTTCCATTGACTTATTGAAGTGAAACAAGGTGACGTGGACGACGTCATGCGCTAGTATGACGATTTATTGAACACGTGTGTGTTCAATAAATCAATCCGATTTCACTCACCTTCCCCCGTCACGTGCAGATTCACAGGAGTATCTTGAGAGCTGCAGCTTTGCAAAGGTGTATTTCTGTCACGAGCCAATCAGAGCAGCCTGCACTTCTTAAAGGGACAGGCACGGAAACGGAGCGAGAACTCAGGTACATTCAGACTGAAGGAAGGAGGAAACTAAAGCGTTTTATTAATGCATTAAAGCATGCAAACATGCTCTAGCAGAAAACCCACAACACAAATACGAACATGTATATGTATATCTTCCATACTTGGCAAATAAAGTGTATTTTTAAATGATATTGTGTGTTTTCACTCTATCATTAAGACTTTACTTGTAGCTGCATGATCCACAAGATTCAGACCTTTAGCTGCATGGCGGATTTCTTCTTAAAATATCACCAGTTTCACAGAAATTCGTGTTTTTGTGTGGTTTTTTTGTGTGTGTTTTCCTGTATTTTTGGTGAAGGCATTTCCTGTCTCACCGCGCCGCATGATGCGAAACATGACACACTTACTGGGCTGCAGAGCCACGGGACAGAGACACGGCGAGGAAGAGGAAGAGACAGACGAAGGTGATGAGGAAGATGCAGCAGGAGGAGGGAGGGGGAGGAGGAGGAAGGAGGAGGAAGGAGGAGAGCTCGTGCTGATGTTGATGCTTTCGACTGAGGGACGCTGAGAGAGAGAAAAGGAGGAGAGACATAAATCAGCGGTTGGAGGACGGTGACAGTGATGATGGTGATGATGATGATGATGGTGATGATGATGATGATGTTGTGAGTACGGGACCGCCCCGAGCAGCAGGAGGAGGAAGAGGAGGAGGAGGAGGAGGAGGATATCGGAGCCGCTCAGTGTCGATCTTCGTGCGGGTAAAAAATCTCGGGTATCACCGAGAGTTTAACGAAGCGCTATTCTGAGGAGGTGGGCCAAGTCCCGAGAGAGAGAGAGAGAGAGAGAGAGAGAGAGAGAGAGAGAGAGAGAGAGAGAGAGAGAGAGAGAGACTCCGGACTGGTTGATCGTGGGATGCTGCTGCTGCTGTCAGTGATGTGAAGCGACATTCAGGAGCTGATGAAAGGACTCGCGCGCGCGCGTGGACACATATTTATACATTTTATTGAAGGTAAGCTGCTATTTTCTCTCTTTCTATGTCTCTCTCTCTCTGTCTTTCTGGTCTACACACACACACACACACACACACGTACATATTTGCCACAACACAACAGTATGGAGGTACATTGTACTTCATGCTGACATAATCCTCGTAGTATTTTACCTCCTCCATGTATCACGTGTGTAATAATCAAGTTAATTCAGTGGTGCATGTTTATTATATACAACTCAAGTACTTGAACATCTACTCTACTCTAAAGGCACATGCTCCTACTCCACTGATATGGAGCCATAATTACACGTTTTATATATAATATAACAAGCTTAATGCGTAATGCCTTCTTCTAAAGTGTACATAAAGTAGTTAAGAGGATCTTTACGTCGACAACGTGAAAATGCTGCTTTTGCATCATCAGCAATACTCGATATGTACATGAATATTTTAAGAACATAGTATTTTTAAATGCAGGACTTTAAATTGCAAATTGTGTTTTAAAAAACAACCTTTAAATGTCTGCTTCACTACTTTTATACTGAGTAAAGGAGTGCAGATGCACGAGGACGAGTCTACGACACGTCATCAGATCTCAACCCAGCTGGTCACCTGCAGGCCGAGAGCCAGTGTGACACGAGGGAGAGGAGGGGGGGAGTCGAGGAGGGGGGCAACTTTGTGAAATCAATATAAATACAACAAGCCCCCTCCCTCCTTCCCTCCTTCCCTCCCTCCCTCCCTCCCTCCTTACACGCTCTCCCTGCACTCGTGTCATTGATTCACATCGTTCCTTCTTTTGATAATTTCACAGCGAAGCAAATAAAAGTACCGTAAAGCAAAAGGTGCCACAGGGAACCTGCTGAGGGCCCCTGCAGGTCTGAGGGCCCCTGCAGGTCTGAGGGCTCCTGCAGGTCTGAGGCTCCTGCAGGTCTAAGGGCCCCTGCAGGTCTGAGGGCTCCTGCAGGTCTAAGGGCCCCTGCAGGTCTGAGGGCTCCTGCAGGTCTCCTGCAGGGCTCCAGTAGGCGCGTTGTAGGGAATTTTTTTTGGAAAAAAGGCTCATCTCTCTCTCGGCGTTCCTCCACACAGTTTAACTCTCTTGTTTCAGCCGTGAAGTACAGAAGCAGAGAGAGAGAGAGAGAGAGAGAGAGAGAGAGAGAGAGAGAGAGAGAGAGAGAGAGAGAGAGAGCGAGAGAGAGAGCGAGAGAGAGAGAGAGAGAGAGAGAGTGAGAGAGAGGAGAGAGAGAGAGAGAGAGAGAGAGAGAGAGAGAGAGAGAGAGAGAATGTGAGAGAGAGAGAGAGAGAGAGAGAGAGATGAGAGGAGAGAGAGAGAGAGAGAGAGAGAGAGAG